>NC_069499.1:110632341-110742341 GCF_027579735.1 Bombina bombina | reverse complement strand
CTGTGTACCTGGTTTTGTTTGTCTCATTGGTGCCATACTTTCCTAGTATAGATTGTATTAGAATAGGATAGTGCTGGCTATGGAATCCTTGTATTTTTTCTGACCTTTTATCTTATCTTATATTTTCTGACGGCTTCTTTGATATATATATATATATATATATATATATATATATATATATATATATATTAATTTATAAGTGCCATCCATTAGGAAGCATATATTATACATCAGCAGTATAAGCATGGAGCAGCAGCCCTTCCAAAATAAGCATATAGACCCCAGCAGTACAGTAGAGCAGGTTCCCAGGCAGACTGACACTGTGGGAACGTTCAGCAGACATCAGCGAGGCTTTACATATACCTTTCCTCATGCACACTGAGTAAGGGCACCAAACACAGCAACTCTGGCTCCTTAGAGACACTGCAGAAAAATTTTCACTAAAAAATTTTCATTGCAGAAAATGCAAAAAAGTTCTGCCTCTGGGATGGTGACTATAAGGACTACTCTGCCTTTTGTTCAGCAAGAGAATTTTATGTCCACAATAGACTTACAGGATTTTTATCTTAATATTCCAGTTCATCCAGACCACTATCGGTTTCTGAGATTCTCTTTTCTAGACCAGCATTACCAGTTTGTTGCTCTTCCATTTGGCCTAGAGACAGCTCCAAGAATCTTTTCGAAGGTTCTCGGTGCCCTTCTGTCTGTAATCAGAGAGCAGGGTATTGTGGTGTTTCCTTATTTGGACGATATCTTGGTACTAGCTCAGTCTTTTCATTTAGCAGAATCTCACACGAAACAACTAGTGCGGTTTCTTCAAAGGCATGGTTGGAGGATCAATTTACAAAAGAGTTTCTTGATTCCTCAAACAAAGGTCACCTTTTTAGGTTTCCAGATAGATTCAGTGTCCATGACTCTGTCTTTAACAGACAATTGGTTTTAGCTTGTCTAAACCTTCAGTCTTGATCATTTCCTTCAGTGGCTATGTGCATGGAAGTTTTAGGTCTTATGACTGCAGCATCGGACACAATCCCCTTTGCTCCTTTTCATATGAGACCTCTGCAGCTTTGCATGCTGAATCAATGGTGCAGGGATTATACTCGGCTATCACAACTGATATACTTAAATCCCAACATTCAACTCTCTCTGTCTTGGTGTTTGGACAATCATCGGATTGTTCAAGGGGCCTCTCTTGTTCGTCCTTCCTGGACTGTGATCTCAACAGATGCAAGTCTTACAGGTTGGGGAGTTGTCTGGGGGTCTCTGACAGCGCAAGGGGTTTGGAAACCTCAAGAGGCGAGGTTATCGATCAACATTTTAGAACTCTGTGCTATCTTCAGAACTCTTCAGGCTTGGCCTCTATTAAAGAGAGAACATTTCATTTGTTTTCAGACAGACAATATCACAACAGTGGCAAATGTTAATCATCAGGGAGGGACTCGCAGCTCTTTAGCAATGAAGGAAGTATCTTGAATACTTTCTTGGGCGGAGTCCAACTCTTGTCTAATTTCTGCAATTCATATTCTAGGTGTACACAATTGGGAAGCGGATTATCTCAGTCGTCAGACTTTGCATCCAGGGGAGTGGTCTCTCCATCCAGATGTGTTTCATCAGATTGCACATATGTGGGGTCTTCCAGAAATAGATCTGATGGCCTCTCGTTTGAACAAGAAACTTTCCAGATATCTTTCCAGATCCAAGGATCCTCAGGCAGAAATTTTGGATGATTTAGCAATTCCTTGGTTTTACCAACCTGCTTACATTTTTCCATCTCTAGTTCTTCTTCCAAGGGTAATTTCCAAGATCATAATGGTACAATGTGTTTTTGATAGCACCTGCATGTGTTTCAGATAGCACCTGCATGGCCTCACAGGTTCTGGTATGCGGATCTTGTCCGGATGTCCAGTTGCCAGCCTTGGCCACTTCCTTTAAGGCCAGACCTTCTGTCTCGAGGGTCGTTTTCCCATCAGGATCTCAAATCTCTAAATTTGAAGGTATGGAAATTAAACGCTTAGTTCTTAGTCATAGAGGTTTCTCTGACTCAGTGATTGACACTATGTTACAGGCTCGTAAGTCTGTTTCGAAGAGGATTTATTATCGGGTTTGGAAAACCTATATTTCATGGTGCTCCTCTCATAATTTTTCTTGGCATTCCTTTAGAATTCCTTGGATTTTACAGTTTCTTCAAGATGGTTTGGATAAGGGTTTGTCTGCAATTACTTTGAAGGGACAAATCTCTGCTCTTTCTGTCTTATTTCATAGAAAGATTGCTAAACTTCCTGATATTCACTGTTTTGTTCAGGCTTTGGTTTGTATCAATCTGTTAAGTCTATTTCTCCTCCTTGGAGTCTTAATTTGGTTTTAAGGATTTTGCAGGCTCCTCCTTTTGAGCCTATGCATCCTTTGGATATTAAACTACTTTCTTGGAAAGTGTTATTTCTTTTGGCTATCTCTTCTGATAGAAATGTTTCTGAGTTGTCGGCTCTCTTGTGAGTCTCCTTATCTGATATTCCATCAAGATAAAGCGGCTTTACGGACTTTGTTTAAATTTTTGCCTAAAGTTGTGAATTCTAACAACATTAGTAGGGAAATTATTGTTCCTTCCTTGTGTCCTAATCCTAAGAATTCTCTTGAGAGATCTCTACATTCTTTGGATGTGGTTTGAAATACTATGTTGAGGCTACTAAGGATTTCAGAAAGACGTCTAGTCTTTGTTATTTTCTCTGGTTCCAGGAAAGGTCAGAAAGCCTTTGTCATTTCTTTGGCATCTTGGTTAAAACTTTTGATTCATAAGGCTTATTTGGAGGTGGGGCAGTCTCTGCCTCAGAGAATTACAGCTCATTCTACTAGATCAGTTGCCACTTATTGGGCTTTCAAGAATGGAGCTTCAGTTGATCAGATTTGCAAAGCAGCAACTTGGTCTTCTTTGCATACATTTGCTAAATTTTACCATTTTGATGTAATTGCTTCTTCAGAAGCAGTCTTTGGTAGAAAAGTTCTTCAGGCAGCTGTCTCAGTTTGATTCTTTTTGCCTATGATTTGAGTTTTTTTTAAATTTAAGAAAACTTAATTATTATTTGGATTTCATTTTTTCAGCAGAAATAAATGTTTTTATTTTATCCCTCCCTCTCTAGTGACTCTGTGGATTTCCACATCTTGGGTATTATATCCCATACGTCACTAGCTCATGGACTCTTGCCACTTACATGAAAGAAAACATAATTTATGTAAGAACTTACCTGATAAATTAATTTCTTTCATAGTGGCAAGAGTCCACGAGACCCACCCTATTTTTTGGTGGTTATGCTTTTTTTTTTTGTATAAAAGCACATTTTTTCCAGTTCCTCTTTTTGTATGCTTTTTTACTCCTTTTTACACCTCGCTACTTGGCTATACGTTAAAACTGAGGTATGTGTGTGGTGGGAGGTGTATTTATAGGCATTTTGAGGTTTGAGAAACTTTGCCCCCTCCTGGTAGGAATGTATATCCCATACGTCACTAGCTCATGGACTCTTGCCACTATGAAAGAAATTAATTTATCAGGTAAGTTCTTACATAAATTATGTTTTTTGTGTCTCATTTGGCTAGACATTTCATCGAATGGGCTCATTTTCTTTCATCAGATGGTTAGAGTCCACGAGTCATCATTTGTGGGAATACACTTCTCCTGGCCACCAGGAGCAAAGAGCCCAACACACAAGAGCTTTAAACCCCTCCCACTTCATATGATCCTCAACCATTTTCTTTCGCCTCCTTAAAGGGATATTAAACAGGTGCTTCTTTGGTAAACACAAATGTGTTAAATCAAAGTAAACATTAAAAGAAATAGATTCTGTAAAAAAAAAAAAAAGAATTGTTTTCTCGCAAAATTAGCACTTCTCAGTGAGAATTTCTCACTGTAGCAAGACCTATGGATTTAAGAGTGGAGACATTTTTTTAAACTTAAAGGGACACAAAACCCACATTTTTTTCTTTTATGGTTCAGATAGAACATGCAATTTTAAGCAACATTCTAATTTACTCCTATTATAAATTTGTCTTCGTTCTCTTGCTATCTTTATTTGAAAAAGCAGGAATGTAAAGCTTCTTTCTTTCTAATAACACAGTGAGTCCACGGATCATCTTAATTACTGTTGGGAATATCACTCCTGACCAGCAGGAGGAGGCAAAGAGCACCACAGCAAAAGCTATTAAATACCACTCCCCCTACCCTCAATCCCCAGCCAATCTCTTTGATTGTATCAGATGCAAGGAGGGGTAAAGTTAGGTGTCCGATTCTTCAATCAAGAGTTTATTTTTTAAGCAGAGCAAGTTTTCTCTGGTTTTCTTTGGTGTTTAGCCGTAGTCCATGTCAGTCTCTTCAGTAGAGCAAGTGGTGGCTTTTAAGCATTTGGGAACTTGTGGGGTATAATCCCCACTGGGCCTTCTTAAGTAATTTCATGCTGCCCTTGGTTGAAAGTTTTAAGTTTACTCAGCCTTTTCTTTTTTCCACAGGTCCATGTGAGGTAGGAAGCCCCTCTCATACCAAGTGAGCTGTCCTGCTGCCGGACAGATTTTTGAGGCAAGTGCCTATTTCTTTCCCTGTTTTGATAAAGGAGAATTTGGCACTTTGATAGTTAATTCTGTTTAAATATACAATCAGCCTTCTAGGTTAACGGTTTATTGTATGGCAGTTTTGCAAGCACTGGGGATGTTTGGAGGCTGAGTTTATTATGTTTTCACTTTGGTGTACATGTTTTTTGTTTGTGTATTAATGGCTACCGCAAGGTTTGTTAGGCCACGCCCACAATAGGCGGGCTTATCTGAGATAGCAAGGACGTTTTTGGCGCCCTTTTTGCTGTTTCCTGTTGTTCCTGAATGTTGCAGCTCTTTTGCATAGCTCCTCAGAGGTGGTTCAGCGTTCTCTCCGGTGCGGCTGTATGGGGGTCCGGATCATTTTCTGACTTTGTTTCCGGCAGTAAGGAGGTCAGGTAGGCACCTCAGCAGAGCTTGCTGAGGTGTGGAGGTTGCCTGTTGTTTTTTTGTGGGGCTGCTGCTCTGCTTATATTTAAGTTTATGTCTGAATTTCAGGGACTATAACGTTTGTGTCTCTTTTTGCATTCATTTTGTGAAAAATTGTTGCTGAAAGATATGTTGTGCAGTTTATTTAAGGATTTTCTAGTTTAAAAAAAAAAAAAGTCTGTTTAAAATTTAAAGGGACAAACATTTTGTTTCATTAAAATTCTGATTTGAACTTAGATTTTTTTTTTATTGATTAAGGTTTTTCCCTTTGGAATAAGATAGACCAAGAGGCCCTGCAAACTGTTGCTTGTTCTCTGTTTAAATACTAATGTTGAGCCTCCTATCCCTTTTTGTTCCTCTTGTATTGAGAGAACATTACATTACAAGGATAGACTTTTTGATTCTGAGCCTTCATTGTCTAGGGTGGATGTTGTTCAGGAGTCTCCTGTTCAGTCTAAACCGCAGCTTTTTCCTCATACGTCCCAATCTTCTGCAGTGCCCTGTGTTTTGTCTCAGGTTGGTTTTTCCTTGCAGGATATGGCTACCCATATATCCTCGGCGATATCTGAGGCTTTGTCTGCTTTTCCTAGGTTGCAGAGGAAGCGCAAGAGGAAGTATAAGGTTTCTGATTCTGTTGCAATTCTGTCTAGTGTTTCTTCTCATAAGTCTGAGGAGGAAGATACTTCAGTAGCATCTGAGGGTGAGATCTTGGATTCTGATAGTGTAAATCCCTCTTCTGAACCTGAGGTTGTTTCCTTTAGGTTTAAGCTAGAGCACCTCCGTTTGTTACTCAAGGAGGTTTTGGCTACCTTGGATGACTGAGGTGTCAGTAATGGTTATTCCTAAGAAATCTAGTAAACTTAATAAGTGTTTTGATGTCCCTTCCTTGGTGGAAGTTTTTCCTATACCAGATTGTGTTTCAGATATTATTACACGAGAATGGGAGAAGCCTGGAATTCCTGTTTCCCCCTTCTCCAATTTTTAGGAAGATGTTTCCTATTGCTGATTCTATTAAGGAATCTCGGCAGATGGTTCCTAAGGTGGGGGGAGCAGTTTCCACTCTGACCAAGAGGACCACTATTCCTATTGAGGACAGCTGTTCCTTTAAAGATCCTATGGATAAGAAGTTGGAAGCTTTGCTTAAAAAGATTTATGTTCACCAGGGGTATCAATGGCAACCGGCTGCATGCATTGCTATGGTTAATAGTGCCGCGGCATATTGGTTTGATGCATTGTCTGATTCTATTCAGCAAGATACTCCTCTTGAAGAAATTCAAGATAGAATCAAGGCTTTGAAGTTGGCTAATTCATTTTGCAGATGCTTCTCTACAGGTCATCAAGTTGGGCGCTAAAATTTCTGGTTTTGCCATATTAGCTCTCAGAGATTTATGGTTAAAATCCTGGTCTGCGGATGTGTCCTCTAAGTCTAAGCTTTTGTCTAAATTGTCATTTAAGGAATTTGATCAATTTTGCTTTATATGTTGTTTTTTCTATTACATATTGCAAGATGTCCCAGATTGACCCTGAGTCAGAAGATACTACTGGAAAATAGCTGCCTGGTACTGGATCTACCAAAGTTAAGTGTATCTGCTGTAAACTTGTGGTATCTGTTCCTCCAGCTGTTGTTTGTAATGAATGTCATGACAAACTTGTTAATGCAGATATTTCCTTTAGTAATGTTGCATTACGTGTTGCTGTTCCATCAACATCTAATACTAGTGTTCCTGTTAACATTAGAGATTTTGTGTCTAAATCCATTAAGAAGGCTATGTCTGTTATTCCTCCTTCTAGTAAACGTAAAAGGTCTTTTAAAACTTCTCATTTTTCAGATGAATTTTTAAATGAACATCATCATTCTGATTCTGATAATGATTCCTCTGGTTCAGAGGATTCTGTTTCAGAGGTTGATGCTGATAAATCTTCATATTTATTCAAAATGGAATTTATTCGTTCTTTACTTAAAGAAGTCTTAATTGCATTAGAAATAGAGGATCCTGGTCTTCTTGATACTAAATCTAAACGTTTAAATAAGGTTTTTAAATCTCCTGTAGTTATTCCAGAAGTTTTTTCTGTCCCTGATGCTATTTCTGAAGTAATCTCCAGGGAATGGAATAATTTGGGTAATTCATTTACTCCTTCTAAACGTTTTAAGCAATTATATCCTGTGCCATCTGACAAATTAGAGTTTTGGGACAAAATCCCTAAGGTTGATGGGGCTGTCTCTACTCTTGCTAAACGTACTACTATTCCTACGGCAGATAGTACTTCCTTTAAGGATCCTTTAGATAGGAAGATTGAATCCTTTCTAAGAAAAGCTTACTTATGTTCAGGTAATCTTCTTAGACCTGCTATATCTTTAGCGGATGTTGCTGCAGCTTCAACTTTTTGGTTAGAAGCTTTAGCGCAACAAGTAACAGATCATAATTCTCATAGCATTGTTAATCTTCTTCAACATGCTAATAACTTTATTTGTGATGCCATCTTTGATATCATTAGAGTTGATGTCAGGTATATGTCTCTAGCTATTTTAGCTAGAAGAGCTTTATGGCTTAAAACTTGGAATGCTGATATGTCTTCTAAGTCAACTTTGCTTTCCCTTTCTTTCCAGGGTAATAAATTGTTTGGTTCTCAGTTGGATTCTATTATCTCAACTGTTACTGGAGGGAAAGGAACTTTTTTACCACAGGATAAAAAATATAAAGGTAAATTTAGGTCTAATAATCATTTTCGTTCCTTTCGTCACAATAAGGAACAAAAGCCTGATCCTTCACCCACAGGAGCGGTATCAGTTTGGAAACAATCTCCAGTCTGGAATAAATCCAAGCCTTTTAGAAAACCAAAGCCAGCTCCCAAGTCCACATGAAGGTGCGGCCCTCATTCCAGCCCAGCTGGTAGGGGGCAGATTACGATTTTTCAAAGAAATTTGGATCAATTCAATTCACAATCTTTGGATTCAGAACATTGTTTCAGAAGGGTACAGAATTGGCTTCAAGATAAGGCCTCCTGCAAAGAGATTTTTTCTTTCCCGTGTCCCAGTAAATCCAGCGAAGGCTCAAGCATTTCTGAAATGTGTTTCAGATCTAGAGTTGGCTGGAGTAATTATGCCAGTTCCAGTTCTGGAGCAGGGGCTGGGGTTTTATTCAAATCTCTTCATTGTACCAAAGAAGGAGAATTCCTTCAGACCAGTTCTGGATCTAAAAATATTGAATCGTTATGTAAGGATACCAACATTCAAAATGGTAACTATAAGGACTATCCTGCCTTTTGTTCAGCAAGGGCATTATATGTCTACAATAGATTTACAGGATGCATATCTGCATATTCCGATTCATCCAGATCACTATCAGTTTCTGAGATTCTCTTTCCTAGACAAGCATTACCAGTTTGTGGCTCTACCGTTTGGCCTAGCAACAGCTCCAAGAATTTTTACAAAGGTTCTCGGTGCCCTTCTGTCTGTAATCAGAGAACAGGGTATTGTGGTATTTCCTTATTTGGACGATATCTTGGTACTTGCTCAGTCTTCACATTTAGCAGAATCTCATACGAATCGACTTGTGTTGTTTCTTCGAGATCATGGTTGGAGGATCAATTTACCGAAAAGTTCATTGATTCCTCAGACAAGGGTAACCTTTTTAGGTTTCCAGATAGATTCAGTGTCCATGACTCTGTCTCTGACAGACAAGAGACGTCTAAAATTGATCTCAGCTTGTCGAAACCTTCAGTCTCAATCATTCCCTTCGGTAGCCTTATGCATGGAAATTCTAGGTCTTATGACTGCTGCATCGGACGCGATCCCCTTTGCTCGTTTTCACATGCGACCTCTTCAGCTCTGTATGCTGAATCAGTGGTGCAGGGATTACACAAAGATATCTCAATTAATATCTTTAAAACCGATTGTACGACACTCTCTGACGTGGTGGACAGATCACCATCGTTTAGTTCAGGGGGCTTCTTTTGTTCTTCCGACCTGGACTGTAATTTCAACAGATGCAAGTCTGACAGGTTGGGGAGCTGTTTGGGGGTCTCTGACAGCACAAGGGGTTTGGGAATCTCAGGAGGTGAGATAACCAATAAATATTTTGGAACTCCGTACAATTTTCAGAGCTCTTCAGTCATGGCCTCTTCTAAAGAGAGAATCGTTCATTTGTTTTCAGACAGACAATGTCACAACTGTGGCATATATCAATCATCAAGGAGGGACTCACAGTCCTCTGGCTATGAAAGAAGTATCTCGAATACTGGTATGGGCGGAATCCAGCTCCTGTCTAATTTCTGCGGTTCATATCCCAGGTATAGACAATTGGGAAGCGGATTATCTCAGTCGCCAAACGTTACATCCGGGCGAATGGTCTCTTCACCCAGAGGTATTTCTTCAGATTATTCAAATGTGGGGACTTCCAGAAATAGATCTGATGGCCTCTCATCTAAACAAGAAACTTCCCAGGTATCTGTCCAGATCCAGGTATCCTCAGGCGGAAGCAGTGGATGCATTGTCACTTCCTTGGAAGTATCATCCTGCCTATATCTTTCCGCCTCTAATTCTTCTTCCAAGAGTAATCTCCAAGATTCTGAAGGAAAGCTCGTTTGTTCTGCTGGTGGCTCCAGCATGGCCTCACAGGTTTTGGTATGCGGATCTTGTCTGGATGGCCTCTTGCCAACCGTGGACTCTTCCGTTAAGACCGGACCTTCTGTCGCAAGGTCCCTTTTACCATCAGGATCTCAAATCCTTAAATTTAAAGGTATGGAGATTGAACGCTTGATTCTTAGTCAAAGAGGTTTCTCTGACTCTGTGATTAATACTATGTTACAGGCTCGTAAATCTGTATCTAGGAAGATATAT
Source organism: Bombina bombina (assembly GCF_027579735.1). Taxonomy (NCBI): domain Eukaryota; kingdom Metazoa; phylum Chordata; class Amphibia; order Anura; family Bombinatoridae; genus Bombina; species Bombina bombina. The sequence goes on along the minus strand of NC_069499.1, from coordinate 110,732,500 downwards.
TATCGAGTCTGGAAGACTTACATTTCTTGGTGTCTTTCTCATCATTTTTCCTGGCATTCTTTTAGAATTCCGAGAATTTTACAGTTTCTTCAGGATGGTTTCGATAAAGGTTTGTCTGCAAGTTCCTTGAAAGGACAAATCTCTGCTCTTTCTGTTCTTTTTCACAGAAAGATTGCTAATCTTCCTGATATTCATTGTTTTGTACAAGCTTTGGTTTGTATAAAACCTGTTATTAAGTCAATTTCTCCTCCTTGGAGTTTGAATTTGGTTCTGGGGGCTTTTCAAGCTCCTCTGTTTGAACCTATGCATTCATTGGACATTAAATTACTTTCTTGGAAAGTTTTGTTTCTTTTGGCCATCTCTTCTGCTAGAAGAGTTTCTGAATTATCTGCTCTTTCTTGTGAGTCTCCTTTTCTGATTTTTCATCAGGATAAGGCGGTGTTGCGAACTTCTTTTAAATTTTTACCTAAGGTTATGAATTCTAACAACATTAGTAGAGAAATTGTGGTTCCTTCATTGTGTCCTAATCCTAAGAATTCTAAGGAGAGATCATTGCATTCTTTGGATGTACTTAGAGCTTTGAAATATTATGTTGAAGCTACTAAGAATTTCCGAAAGACTTCTAGTTTATTTGTTATCTTTTCCGGTTCTAGGAAAGGTCAGAAGGCCTCTGCCATTTCTTTGGCATCTTGGTTGAAATCTTTAATTCATCATGCTTATGTCGAGTCGTGTAAAACTCCGCCTCAAAGGATTACAGCTCATTCTACTAGGTCAGTTTCTACTTCCTGGGCGTTTAGGAATGAAGCTTCGGTTGATCAGATTTGCAAAGCAGCAACTTGGTCTTCTTTGCATACTTTTACTAAATTCTACCATTTTGATGTGTTTTCTTCTTCTGAAGCAGCTTTTGGTAGAAAAGTACTTCAGGCAGCTGTTTCAGTTTGATTCTTCTGCTTATATTTTCATTTTTTATTTTTTTTTCGTTATAAGATTTAAACTTTATTTTGGGTGTGGATTATTTTCAGCGGAATTGGCTGTCTTTATTTTATCCCTCCCTCTCTAGTGACTCTTGCGTGGAAGATCCACATCTTGGGTAGTCATTATCCCATACGTCACTAGCTCATGGACTCTTGCTAATTACATGAAAGAAAACATAATTTATGTAAGAACTTACCTGATAAATTCATTTCTTTCATATTAGCAAGAGTCCATGAGGCCCACCCTTTTTGTGGTGGTTATGATTTTTTGTATAAAGCACAATTATTCCAATTCCTTATTTTTTATGCTTTCGCACTTTTGTCTTATCACCCCATTTCTTGGCTATGCGTTAAACTGATTTGTGGGTGTGGTGAGGGGTGTATTTATAGGCATTTTGAGGTTTGGGAAACTTTGCCCCTCCTGGTAGTAATGTATATCCCATATGTCACTAGCTCATGGACTCTTGCTAATAGGAATGAAATGAATTTATCAGGTAAGTTCTTACATAAATTATGTTTTTATTCCAATCTCTTTGTCGTTCCCAAAAAGGAGGGAACTTTCAGACCTATTTTAGATCTCAAGAGTGTAAACAAGTTTCTCAGGGTTCCGTCTTTTAAGATGGAAACTATTCGTTCCATACTTCCTTTTGTTCAGGAAGGTCAGTTCATGACCACAGTGGATCTAAAGGATGCGTATCTGCATATTCCCATTCACAGGGATCATCACAGGTTTCTAAGATTTGCATTTCTAGACAAACATTTTCAGTTTGTAGCTCTTCCTTTTGGTCTGGCAACAGCTCCCATAATTTTTTCAAAGGTCCTGGGAGCATTGTTTGCGGTGTTTTGACTGAAGGGTGTTGCAGTGGCTCCTTATCTGGACAACATTCTAGTTCAGGCTCCATCTTTTAAACTAGCAAACTCCCACACAGAGTTGTTGTCTTTTCTGCGGTCCCACGGTTGGAAGGTGAATTTAGGAAAAAGTTCCTTAATTCCGGCTAAAAGAGTGGTATTTTTGGGGACCATTATAGATTCTCTAGAGATGAAGATTTTTCTGACAGAAGCAAGAAAGTCAAAGATTTTCAATACGTGTCTTGCTCTTCAGTCCCTTCCTCGGCCGTCAGTGGCTCAGTGCATGGAGGTTATTGTTCTGATGGTTTCAGTCATGGGCATCATTCCGTTTGCTCGGTTCCATCTCAGACCTCTGCAGTTATGCTTGCTCAGGCAGTGGAACAGGGATTATGCAGATCTATCTCCAAAGATTTTTCTAGATCAGTTGTCAAGAGATTCTCTTCCATGGTGGTTATCTCAGGATCTTCTCTCTCAGGGAACTTGCTTTCGCAGACCTGCCTGGGTGATTGTAACCACGGATGCCAGTTTGCTGGGCTGGGTTGCTGTCTGGGGTTCATTAAGGGCTCAGGGTCTATGGACTCGGGAGGAGTCGGTTCTTCCAATAAAAGTTTTGGAACTGAGAGGAATTTTCAGTGCTCGTCTAGACTGGCATCAGCTAGCTTTAACCCAGTTTATCAGGGTTCAGTCGGACAACATAATGTCAGTGGCTTACATCAATCATCAGGGAGGAGCTCTGAGTTCCTTGGCCATGACAGAGGTAGCCAAGATTATTCAGTGGGCGGAGATTCACAACTGTTGTCTGTCTGCTATTCACATTCCAGGGAAGCGGATTTTCTGAGCAGACAGACTTTTCATCCGGGGGAGTGGGAACTTGATCCAGAGGTATTTTCCAGCTTGATTCTCAGTTGGGGGCAGCCGGAGTTGGATCTTTTGGCATCTCGTCAGAATGCCAAGCTGCCGAGGTACGGGTCGAGGTCAAAGGATCCTCAGGCTGTTCTGATAGATGCTTTGGAAGTTCCTTGGACTTTCAGTCTAGCATATGTGTTCTCTCTGTTTGTTCTTCTTCCTCGGGTCATTGCTCAGGTCAAACAAGAGAGGGCATCAGTGATTCTCATTGCTCCGGCATGGTCTTGCAGAATCTGGTTTGCAGATCTGGTGGAGATGTCTTCTCTTCCACCTTGGCGTCTTCCATTAAGGAAGGACCTTCTTCTGCAGAGTCGCTTCCTTCATCCAAATTTCGTTTCTATGAAGCTGACTGCTTGAAGATTGAACGCTTCTTTCTTTCTAAGCGTGGTTTTTCTGAGTCAGGCATTGAGACTGATTCAGGCTCGTAAGCCTGTGACTAGGAAGATTTATTATAAGATTTGGCGTAAATATTTGTATTGGTGTGAATCTAAAGGCTACTCGTGGAGTAGAGTTAGGATTCCTAGGATTTTGTCTTTTCTCCAGGAGGGTTTGGAGAAAGGTTTATCTGCTAGTACCCTGGAGGGTCAAATTTCTGCTTTATCTATTTTATTGCACAAGCGCCTGGCGGATGTGCCAGATGTTCATCCTTTTTAGGCCATGGTTTGAATTCGGCCTGTGTTTAAGTCTACTACTCCACCTTGGAGTCTTAATTTGGTTCTTAGATTCCTTCAACAGGCTCTGTTTGAACCTATGCATTCTTTGGATATTAAGATGTTATCTTGGAAGGTTTTGTTTCTAGTGGCTATTTCTTCGGCTCGAAGAGTTTCAGAGCTTTCAGCCTTACAGTATGAATCGCCTTTTTTTTTTATTTTTCACTCTGATAAGGTAGTTCTGCGTACTGCCTTGGGTTTTCTTCCCAAGGTTGTTTCTAATAAGAATGTTAATCAAGAGATTGTTGTTCCTTCTTTGTGTCCTAATCCTTCTTCTCATAAGGAGCGTTTGTTGCACAACCTGGATGTGGTTCGTGCATTGAAATATTATTTGCAGGCGACTAAGGATTTTCGCCAGTCTTCTTCTTTATTTGTTGTCTTTTTCTGGGAAGCGTAAGGGTAAGAAAGCTACGGCTACTTCTTTCTTGTTGGTTGAGGAGTGTTATTCTCTTGGCATATGAGACTGCTGGTCAGCAGCCTCCTGAGGATATCACGGCTCATTCCACGAGGGCTGTTTAATCTTCTTGGGCTTTCAAAAATGGAGCTTCTGTAGATCTGCTTTGCAAGGCTGTGACTTGGTCATCTTTGCATACTTTTTCTAAATTTTACAAATTTGATACTTTTGCTTCAGCACAGGCTTCTTTTGGGAGAAAGCTTCTTCAAGCAGTGGTGCCTTCTGTTTAGGTTAACTGTTAACTGTCTTGTCCCTCCCTTATCTGTGTCCTCTAGCTTGGGTATTGGTTCCCAACAGTAATAAAAATGATCCGTGGACTCACCGTGTCATTAGAAAGAAAACATAATTTATTCTTACCTGATAAATTTATTTCTGACACGGTGAGTCCACGGCCCACCCTGTTTTTCAGTTTGCTTTTCTATAAACTTCAGGCACCTCTGCACCTTAGATTACTTCCTTTCTCCTTTTCCTTTGGTCAAATAACTGGGGATTGTGGGTAGGGGGAGTGGTATTTAACAGCTTTTGCTGTGGTGCTCTTTGCCTCCTCCTGCTGGTCAGGAGTGATATTCCTAACAGTAATTAAGATGATCCGTGGACCCAGTGTCAAGAAATAAATACATTTATCAGGTAAGAATAAATTATTTTTTTTGGGTAGCACTTGCTGTTAGATGGCTAAATATTCTATCTTGAGATCCTTTAGAGGCCCAATGTTTCTTGGCTTGTAGGAGAGATCTGGAATTTATGTGAGTGATTACTCCAGTTCCAACTCCAGAATTAAACCAAGGGTTTTATTCAAATCTCATTCAAAGTAAAAAAAATTACTTTTCGGCCTGTTTGGATCGTAAAATATTGAACAAATTCCTGAAAGTTCCTACTTTCAAGATGGAGACTATTTGCACTTTACTTCCTTTAGTGCAGGAGAGTCAGTTTATGTCTACCATTGACTTGAAAGGCATTTGCTTTTCTAGACAAGCATTACTAGTTTTTGGCCCTCCCTTTTGATCTGGTTACTGCTCTGGTAGCTCTGTTGTCTGTGGGTCAAACTCAAGGAATTTCTGTAGTTCATTACTTGGACAACATCCTGATTCAGACTCCTTCATATTCTCTGGCTGTGTCTGAGATGGTTCTTCAGTTGCTTCAGAGTCAGAGTGGGTTGTGGGTCTCATAGTGGATGCCTCAGATTCAGTTCTGTTTGCCAGATTTAATCTTCTGGTCCGGCAATTGCAGATGCTGCATTAATAGAATGGGGACCTGTCTCAGAGGAAGACTAAACAGCCCTTGACTTGGTGGCAGACTCACCAATTCTTGATTCAGGGAGTCTCATTTCTTCGACCAGTGTGGATTGTTATCTCCCCAGATGCCAGCCTGTTAGTTTGGGAGTCAAGGTTACCAATAAATATTCTCGAACACTGTGCAATCTTCAGGGCTCTCCAGAGTTAACCCAACCTTAGACAAAAATCTTTTCTCAGATTCCAGTCAGACATCACGCAGTGGCTTATGTCAATCATCAGGTAGGAACTTGCAGTTGATACCTGATGAGGGTCCCGCATCATCAGTTGGGCAGAGCACTATAATTGCATATTCCAGTCTCTTCACCCAGGGGAATCGTTGTGAATCAGAAAGCTTTCAACTACATTTAGAGACATTGGGGTCTGACAAAGATAGATCTCATGGCTTCTCATTTGACTCACAAACTGCCTTAGTATTGTGCCGGGTATCGGGAACCTCGTGCAAGTCTGATAGATGCCTAGTGGTTCCTTATCTGTTTGTATTGCTATCCAGAGTGATAGCAAGAATCAAGCAGGAACAAATCTCAGCAATTCTGGTTGCTCTGGTGTAGTCTCACAGGATTTGATTTGCGAATCTGGTGTAGATGTTCTCGTGTCAGCTTTGGAGACTTCCTCTAAGGATCTTCTCCCTCTAGGCCCTTTCTTTTATCAAGATCTCGAAGCACTGAAATTGACAGCATGGCAAATGAATGCTTAATTTATTCTCAGAGAGGATTTTTTGACAAGGTTATTGATACCCTAATTCAGGCTAGGAAACCAGTTACCAGACGTATTTATCATAAGGTCTGGAAATACTTTTTTGTGTGGTATTCTCGCAAAGGTTACTGCTGAAATTATTTTAGAACTCCTAGGGTTCTTGAGTTCCTGAAGGAAGTCCTAGATAAAGGTTTATCAGCTAGGTAAAGGGTCAAATTGCAGCTTTCTATATTGTTTCAGAAGAAAAATGCTTAAATGAATTACTTTCAGGTCTTTGCTCATGCCCTGATTAGAATTAAACCAGTTATCCATCCTGTTTATCCTCCATGTAATCTTAATCTAGTTTTGAGGGTTCTTCAAACTCCTCCTTTTGAGCCAATGCATGGTTTAGAGCTTCTGCTTTTATCCTGGAAGGTTCTTTTTCTTCTAGCTATTTCTTCGACTAGAATGGTCTGTGAACTTTCAGCTTTGTTATGCAAGCCTCCTTTTTTGATTTTTCATCAGGATAAGGCTGTTCTTTTTTTTTCCTTAGGTGGTATCTACAGATACCATCAATCAGGAAATTGTGGTTCCTTCTTTTTGTCCAGCTCCTAAGAATTCTAAGGAGTGTCTTCTGCATAACTTGGATGTTGTAAGAGCTCTCAAATATTATGTGGATGCCACAAAATATTTCAGACTTTCTCCTTCTCTTTTTGTTATTTTTTCTGGGCCCAGCAAAGGTCAGACATCTATGGCTGTTACTTTAGCAGTTTGGCTTAAAGCCTTAATTTGTAAGGTTTGTTTGATTGCAAGGAAAATCCCCCTGAGCGCATTACTGCTTATTCCACTAGAACAGTTACTGCTTCTTGGGCTTTTTGTAATGAGGCTTCTATTGATCAAACTTGTAAGACAGCTTTTTGATCATCTTTATAAACTTCTAATTTGTTTCACTTTGATGTGTATGCTTCTTCCGAGGTTGCCTTTGGCAGGAAAGTTCCAGGGGCTGTAGTGCCTGAATAGTAAAATACTGCCTTCACTGTTTGTTCCCCTTTCCCCCATTCACGGTGGTCTCATGGACTCCACGGCTTGGGTATTCATTCCCACACACTATGACTTGTGGACTCCATCTAATGAAAGAAAACAAAATTTATACTTGCCTGATAAATCAATTTCTTTCATGATGTTGAGAGTCCACAACCCTCAACCTCTTATTTTATTCAGGTGGCAGAAGTACTTGCTTTGCACTTCTTTGCCCAACTTTGTCTTTCCTGCTTTTCTGTTTTCCTCATCTACTTGGCTACATGTATTACTGAGGATCATGGATGGAAAGTGGGAGGAATTTAAAGCTCTGGTATGTTGGGGTGTCTTTGCCTAGTGTTCAGGAGGGGACTATTCCCACACGTGATGATTCTTGGACTCTCACCATCATGAAAGAAATGACTTAACCAGGTGAGCATATTTTTTTTTCTGAATCACTCCCACCTCTTTAAACAAGTTAGTCTTGGAATAGACTAAAAATATGAATATTATGTTGCCAAGGTTTTGCCCAAATACTTTTCTTTCATGTAGTTAGCAAGAGTCCATGAGCTAGTGACGTATGGGATATACATTCCTACCAGGAGGGGCAAAGTTTCCCAAACCTCAAAATGCCTATAAATACACCCCTCACCACACCCACAATTCAGTTTTACAAACTTTGCCTCCCGTGGAGGTGGTGAAGTAAGTTTGTGCTAGATTCTACGTTGATATGCGCTTCGCAGCAGGCTGGAGCCCGGTTTTCCTCTCAGAGTGCAGTGAATGTCAGAGGGATGTGAGGAGAGTATTGCCTATTTGAATTCAATGGTCTCCTTCTACGGGATCTATTTCATAGGTTCTCTGTTATCGGTCGTAGAGATTCATCTCTTACCTCCCTTTTCAGATCGACGATATACTCTTATATACCATTACCTCTACTGATTCTCGTTTCAGTACTGGTTTGGCTATCTACTATATGTAGATGAGTGTCCTGGGGTAAGTAAGTCTTATTTATTGTGACACTCTAAGCTATGGTTGGGCACTTTATATATAAAGTTCTAAATATATGTCTTTAAACTTATATTTGCCATGATTCAGGATGATCAATATTCCTTATTTCAGACAGTCAGTTTCATTATTTGGGATAATGCATATGAATAATCAATTTTTTTTCTTACCTTAAAAATTGTTTCAATGGACTTTTTTCCCTGTGGGCTGTTAGGCTCGCGGGGGCTGAAAATGCTTCAATTTATTGCGTCATTCTTGGCGCTGACTTTTTTGGCGCAAATTTTTTTTTGTCATTTGCGTCATACTTGACGCCAGAAGTTGTTCGTGATTGCGTCATTTTTTTGACGTTTTGCGCCAAAAATGTCGGCGTCACCGGATGTGGCGTCTTTTTGGCGCCAAAAAATTTAAGGCGCTAAAAAAAAAGTGGGCGTCATTCTTGTCTCCACCTTTTTTTCACATTATTTCAGTCTCATTTTTCATTGCTTCTGGTTGCTAGAGGCTTGTTCATTGGCATTTTTTTCCCATTCCTGAAACTGTCATTTAAGGAATTTGATAAATTTTGCTTTATATGTTGTTTTTCTTTTACATATTGCAAAATGTCTCAAATTGACCCTGGATCAGAATCTACTTCTGGAAAGACGCTGCCTGATGCTGGTTCTACCAAAGTTAAGTGCATTTGTTGTAAACTTGTGGTATCTGTTCCTCCGGCTGTAGTTTGTGATGAATGTCATGATAAACTTGCTAATGCAGATAGTATTTCCATTAGTAATATACCATTACCTGTTGCTGTTCCCTCAACATCTAATACTCAGGATGTTCCTGTTAATATAAAAGAATTTGTTTCTAAATCTATTAGGAAGGCTATGTCTGTTATTCCTCCTTCCAGTAAACGTAAAAGGTCTTTTAAAACTTCTCATTTTTCGGATGAATTTTTAAATGACAGTCATCATTCTGATTTGTCTGTTTCTGATGAGGATTTTTCTGGTTCAGAGGATTCTGTCTCAGATATTGACACTGATAAATCTTCATATTTATTTAAAATGGAATTTATTCGCTCTTTACTTAAAGAAGTTTTAATCGCATTAGAGATGGAGGAATCTAGTCCTCTTGATACTAAATCTACTAAGCGTTTAAATTCGTTTTTTAAACCTCCTATAGTTATTCCAGAAGTTTTTCCTGTCCCTGATGCTATTTCTGAAGTAATTTCTAGGTAATGGAATAATCTGGGTACTTCATTTACTCCTTCTCAAAGGTTTAAGAAATTGTATCCTGTGCCATCTGACAGATTAGAGTTTTGGGAGAAAATCCCTAAAGTTGATGGGGCTATCTCTACTCTTGCTAAACGTTCTACTATTCCTACGGCAGATAGTACTTCCTTTAAGGATCCTTTAGATAGGAAGATTGAATCCTTTCTAAGGAAAGCTTATTTATGTTCAGGTAATCTTCTTAGGCCTGCTATTTCTTTGTCTGATGTTGCTGCCGCTTCCACTTTTTGGTTGGAGGCTTTAGCACAACAAGTATCAGACCATAATACTCATAGCATTGTTAAACTTCTTCAACATGCTAATAACTTTATTTGTGATGCCATCTTTGATATCATTAGAGTTGATGTCAGGTATATGTCTTTAGCTATTTTAGCTAGAAGAGCTTTATGGCTTAAAACTTGGAATGCAGATATGTCTTCTAAGTCAACTTTGCTTTCTCTTTCTTTCCAAGGTAATAAATTATTTGGTTCCCAGTTGGATTCTATTATTTCAACTGTTACTGGGGGGAAAGGAACTTTTTTGCCTCAAGACAAAAAATCTAAAGGTAAATATAGGGCTGCTAATTGTTTTCGTTCCTTTCGTCAGAATAAGGAACAGAAGCCTGACCCTTCCCCTAAAGGAACGGTTTCTGTTTGGAAACCTTCTCCAATCTGGAATAAATCCAAGCCTTTTAGAAAGTCAAAACCAGCTCCCAAGTCCACATGAAGGTGCAGCCCTCATTCCAGCACAGCTGGTAGGGGGCAGGTTACGATTTTTCAAAGACATTTGGATCAATTCGATTCACAGTCTTTGGATTCAGAACATTGTTTTACAAGGGTACAGAATAGGTTTCAAGGTAAGGCCGCCTGAGAAGAGATTTTTTCTCTCTCGCATTCCAATAAACCCAGTGAAGGCTCAGGCATTTCTGAAATGTGTTTCAGATCTAGAGTTGGCTGGAGTAATTGTGCCAGTTCCAGTTCTGGAACAGGGTCTGGGGTTTTACTCTAATCTATTCATTGTACCAAAGAAGGAGAATTCCTTCAGACCAGTTCTGGATCTAAAGATATTGAATCGTTATGTAAGGATACCAACATTCAAAATGGTAACTATAAGGACTATTCTGCCTTTTGTTCAGCAAGGGCATTATATGTCCACAATAGATTTACAGGATGCATATCTTCATATTCCGATTCATCCAGATCACTTTCAGTTTCTGAGATTCTCTTTTCTAGACAAACATTACCAGTTTGTGGCCCTTCCGTTTGGCCTAGCAACAGCTCCAAGGATCTTTTCAAAGGTTCTCGGTGCCCTTCTCTCTGTAATCAGAGAACAGGGTATTGCGGTATTTCCTTATTTGGACGATATCTTGGTACTTGCTCAGTCTTCACATTCTGCAGAATCTCATACGAATCAACTTGTGTCGTTTCTTCAAAGACATGGTTGAAGGATCAATTTACCAAAGAGTTCATTGATTCCTCAGACTCAGGTAACCTTTTTGGGTTTTCAAATAGATTCAGTGTCCATGACCTTGTCTCTAACAGAAAAGAGACGTCTGAAATTGGTTTCAGCCTGTCGAAACCTTCAGTCTCAATCATTCCCTTCGGTAGCTTTATGCATGGAAATTCTAGGTCTCATGACTGCTGCATCGGACGCGATCCCCTTTGCTCGTTTTCACATGCGACCTCTTCAGCTTTGTATGCTGAACCAATGGTGCAGGGATTATACTAAGATATCACAATTAATATCCTTAAATCCCAATGTACGACACTCTCTGACGTGGTGGATAGATCACCATTGTTTAGTCCAAGGGGCTTCTTTTGTTCGTCCAACCTGGACTGTGATCTCAACAGATGCGAGACTGTCAGGTTGGGGAGCTGTATGGGGATCTCTGACAGCGCAGGGGGTTTGGGAATCTCAGGAGGCGAGATTACCAATCAACATTTTGGAACTCCGTGCGATTTTCAGAGCTCTTCTGTTCTGGCCTCTTCTGAAGAGAGAATCGTTTATTTGTTTTCAGACAGACAATGTCACAACCGTGGCATATGTCAATCATCAGGGTGGGACTCACAGTCCTCAGGCTATGAAAGAAGTATCTCGGATACTTGTATGGGCGGAATCCAGCTCCTGTCTAATCTCTGCGGTTCACATCCCAGGTGTAGACAATTGGGAAGCGGATTATCTCAGTCGCCAGACGTTACATCCGGGCGAATGGTCCCTTCACCCAGAGGTATTTCTTCAGATTGTTCAAATCTGGGGACTTCCAGAAATAGATCTGATGGCCTCTCATCTAAACAAGAAACTTCCCAGGTATCTGTCCAGATCCAGGGATCCTCAGGCGGAGGCAGTGGACGCGTTGTCGCTTCCTTGGAATTATCATCCTGCCTATATCTTTCCGCCTCTAGTTCTTCTTCCAAAAGTGATTTCCAAAATTCTAATGGAACGTTCGTTTGTACTGCTGGTGGCTCCAGCATGGTCTCACAGGTTTTGGTATGCGGATCTCATTCGGATGGCCAGTTGCCAACCTTGGACTCTTCCGTTAAGACCAGACCTTCTATCTCAAGGCCCTTTTTTCCATCAGGATCTCAAATCATTAAATTTGAAGGTATGGGAATTGAACACTTGATTCTTAGTCATAGAGGTTTCTCTGACTCAGTAATTAATACTATGTTACAGGCTCGTAAATCTGTGTCTAGGAGGATTTATTATCGAGTCTGGAAGACTTACATTTCTTGATGTTCTTCTCATAAATTCTCCTGGCATTCTTTTAGAATTCCTAGAATTTTACAGTTTCTTCAGGATGGTTTGGATAAAGGTTTGTCTGCAAGTTCCTTGAAAGGACAAATCTCTGCTCTTTCTGTTCTTTTTCACAGAAAGATTGCTAATCTTCCTGATATTCATTGTTTTGTACAGGCCTTGGTTCGTATCAAACCTGTCATTAAGTAAATCTCTCCTCCTTGGAGTCTTAATTTGGTTCTGAGGGCTTTACAAGCTCCTCCGTTTGAACCTATGCATTCTCTGGACATTAAATTACTTTCTTGGAAAGTTCTGTTCCTTTTGGCCATCTCTTCTGCTAGAAGAGTTTCTGAGTTATCTGCTCTTCCTTGTGAATCTCCTTTTCTGATTTTTCATCAGGATAAGGCAGTGTTGCGGACTTCATTTAAATTTTTACCTAAGGTTGGGAATTCTAACAACATTAGTAGAGAAATTGTTGTTCCTTCATTGTGTCCTAATCCTAAGAATTCAAAGGAGAGATCTTTACATTCTTTGGATGTAGTAAGAGCTTTGAAATATTATGTTGAAGCTACTAAAGATTTTAGAAAGACTTCTAGTCTATTTGTTATCTTTTCTGGGTCCAGAAAAGGTCAGAAGGCCTCCGCAATTTCTTTGGCGTCTTGGTTAAAGTCTTTGATTCATCATGCTTATGTAGAGTCGGGTAAATCCCCGCCTCAAAGAATTACGTCTCATTCTACTAGGTCAGTTTCTACTTCCTGGGCGTTTAGGAATGAAGCTTCTGTTGATCAGATTTGCAAAGCAGCAACTTGGTCTTCTTTGCATACTTTTACTAAATTCTACCATTTTTATGTGTTTTCTTCTTCTGAAGCAGTTTTTGGTAGAAAAGTACTTCAGGCAGCTGTTTCAGTTTGATTCTTCTGCTTATAATTTCAGTTTTTTTCATTATTGAGATTAAAACTTTTGTTTTGGGTTTTGGATTATTATTTTTCAGCGGAATTGGCTGTCTTCATTTTATCCCTCCCTCTCTAGTGACTCTTGCGTGGAAGTTCCACATCTTGGGTATTTATTATCCCATACGTCACTAGCTCATGGACTCTTGCTAATTACATGAAAGAAAACATAATTTATGTAAGAACTTACCTGATAAATTTATTTCTTTCATATTAGCAAGAGTCCATGAGGCCCACCCTTTTTTTGTGGTGGTTATGATTTTTTTGTATAAAGCACAATTATTCCAATTCCTTATTTTGATGCTTTCGCTCCTTTCTTATCACCCCACCTCTTGCTATTCGTTAAACTGAATTGTGGGTGTGGTGAGGGGTGTATTTATAGGCATTTTTAGGTTTGGGAAACTTTGCCCCTCCTGGTAGGAATGTATATCCCATACGTCACTAGCTCATGGACTCTTGCTAATATGAAAGAAATGAATTTATCAGGTAAGTTCTTACATAAATTATGTTGTTCTATGGTATGAGATCTATACAGTTCTGGTAGTGCATTGACAAATAGACTGGATTTATTTAGTTTAAGCTTCCTATCTTCTTTTCTTGGATTGGTGACATCCTAGAAAAATGAGTAAGGGAAACAAAACAAGCCCACTATTTAGCAACACATTTTCACCTAGATGCAAAACTATTAACCCATCTGTTCTGAAAGCACAGCAGAACAATTTGTCCTGATCTTACATCAAAGGGTAGTAGGTTCAGGAGTAATTTTATAAAATCACTTCACATAAAGGGTGGTTGAAATAAACTTCCAGTAGCAGTCAGAGGGAAGAACGCTGTAAGTGAATTCAGAAATGCTTGTGATATACAGGACATGACTATCTTATGAGTTAAGTATTACTTCAGAAGGAAATATGAGCAGATTAATACTTTGTTTCAATAATCCCATTGGAAACCAATGTTTATATTTATGGAACTTTTCAGGAATCTCGATAAGTGTTTATTTGCAAGTTGTTTTTGTTTTTACAGAGAGGAAGAACTAGCTTATCTTACATTTGTTGCTGACATCACAGATGAAATCCTGACTCTGGGACTGTTTTCAAACAGGTTAGCTTTATTTTAACCAAGTACTTTTCAGAAAACACACTGTATGTTTTTGTAATATCTGTTTTATTTTGGCGCTCCCTGGTAATACCTACCTGTAAGAAACCCCTACCAAAGGGGTGTGGACAGAACCAACCTCTCCCCTTGTTACCTGATTAAAGGTAACCCTAAGGCAGAGCCCCCCTCCACGACTAGGAGACACCTCTCTTGAAACCGTTAGGATGCTGCATTGTTACTCTCCTGGGTTATTTGGCTTCGGCCACCTATGCCTGATCCTACCATTGCTATAATGCCCATTGCTGAAGTCCTCTATTCCTGCAATGATGATCACTGGTCCTCTACTCCGGCTTCCTTTTCCGTGAGGTTGCGGTGGTGGCCGGCATATTGGCTGTAGCCTCACAGTAAGTGACCCTCAGTGAGTCACTTCCAGCGCACACAAATTTAGTCTTCAGTGTTAACCTGCTGCATTTAGATGTCTGCTTGCTATTGCAGTACCAGTGTTTTTTGTAAGCTGCTTCAGAAGGATCCCTCGCAGTGAGTCCATTTGCTTATTTAGCTTGGGCTATTGTTATTGTTTTGTTGCTTATGTGTCTCATTTTGAGTTTAATTTAAAAAGAACACAATTTTTCCTTTATTTGCCTTTATTCTGATCCCCTTTTGCGTCAGTCAATTTTATTTTATTTATGTTTTAGATAGAGCCTCCTAGTTTGTTCTGATAATGTCCAACAGTCTTCTGCTATGCTTGCGAGGTAACTTCATTTCTTTCTCACTGATTATATTTTTGTGTGTTTTTTATGTCACAATCTTTGCCTTCACGTGCTCTATGCTATAATCCCTGCTGGCAAGACACTAAATATAAAAATATTTTTAAAGTTTGCTTCTCTCAAATATATGTTGGAGGCCTTCCTTTAACCACTGTTTCTTTGAAACCTATTTTTTTCTGAAATCGTACACACTGTTTAACTTGATTCAGAGTGAAGTTTTTTTCAGATTAATTTTTCAGATAAATTAGATGAATCATTTGGAATCTGTTTGTAATTTGAATATATTAAATCAATTAAATCGACACTTGGCATTGAGCATTAGCAAGCATCAGTACAGACTGGTTTAAGCCTAGATTAGCCCAGATTCTTCAGAAGTATTTCCTGTGTCTGATGCTCTTAATGGTATGTTTTCTCCTACATTGGTGTGTCCGGTCCACGGCTTCATCCTTACTTGTGGGAATATTCTCTTCCCCTACAGGAAATGCCATTTCCTGTAGGGGAAGAGAATATTCCCACAAGTAAGGATGAAGCCGTGGACCGGACACACCGTAGGAGAAAGAAATTTATTAGGTAAGCATAAATTTTGGAAGATTTTTCAAAGACTGAAAAGCAACCTTAATATTTCTAAATATTTATTTAAATTGTTTCCTCTATCTGACGATTTACATGCTCTGTTTTCTATACCTCCTAAAATTGATGCTGCTATTTCTAGACTAACTAAGAAAATGGTTTTCTATCATAAGGTGGTGAGAGTCTACAAGCCATAACTCCTGAGAATTCGAGCCCTGGCCACTAGGAGGAGGCAAAGATACCTAAAAACGTCACAAGCTGCTAATCCCTCTCACCTCTCTGATATTCCAGTCTTTTTCTTAGCCTTGCCAGGAGCAGGTGAATAATGAGGTGTTCAGGAAGTTACTTTCATTGAAGAAGGATCTTTTATCCTGTATCCCCTGACTATATTCTCTGCTGTTTAGTACAGTACTGGATTGACTCTCTACTGTATACAGGCATATCAGCTGGGTAAGCACAGTGGAGAGAGTGTCTTTTTGGGTAAGTACCTTTTGTCACTCACACAGCCTATCAGAAGGTACATAAGTATATGTATATCATAGTATCAAGTAAATGAAAACAAAAACCTAAACTTGAAAAAGTTGTAAATTCACAAATGGTGTTAAAAATTAGCACAATAGAAATAAAAAATGATGGAAAATAAAAAAAAAAATATAAAAACTTAAAAACAAATATAACTCAGTCCAAAGACCATAAAATACAGTCCATTATAGGACAAGATAGATAAAAGTATATCACTCCATAGACCAAAGAACTGAATACAAAAGTCCAGCAATGGGAAAAAAGCAGGGATCTCAACCCCAAATGGCACCAGGATTAGGCAGCTCCTCTTCTTAACCCCTAAAGGTAAGAATCAGACGTTCCTGCAGAAAAAGCAAATAAAAGGGCACCTCCAAAGCTGCTATGTTTAGCGCACTCCCCCTCCATCTGTGGTCATAGAGGTGTTATTTGCTGGTGCGAGGGGTACATGTGCAGGCCCTTAGCTCTCTGTTATTGAGAATGTTAACATATTTCCCACTGTGCTTGCTCCTCTACTCCAGGAGTCAAGACTTTTTTAACCCTTCATCATCAGCAAGCGCTATCCAGGCTGCTGAAACAAAAATGGGCCGGCTCATCAGCTTACATTACTGCTTTTTCAAATAGATACCAAGAGAATGAAGAAAAAATGATAATAGGAGTATATTGGAAAGCGGCTTAAAAATGCATGCTCTATCTGAATCGTGAAAGAAAACATTTGGGTTCAGTATCCCTTTAAGGTGCAACCCCAACCCAAATTCAGTTCTGGTGGGTTACAGACTGAAAGCCGTTTGCTGTTTGTTACATCCTGTCTCATGTTCCAAAAGATCCATTTAAGGACAGAGCTTTCTTGGCATGTGTAACAGACCTAGAAACCATGGGAGTGATTTTTCCAGGCCCCTTGTGGGAACAGATTCAGCGATTATATTCAAACCTTTTTATTGTTACGAAGAAAGATGGGACTTACAGGCCAATCTTGGATCTCGAAACTCTAAACAAATTTCTGAAAGTTCCAACATTCAAAACTAAGACTTTTTGCACTATATTTATGTCTTCTATAGACTTGAAAGATGCCTATCTGCTTATGCCTATTCAACAAGGATCATACAAAATGTCTTAGATTTGTCTTTCTAAACAGCCATTACCCAGGTGTTACACTCCCATTTGGTCTGGCATTAGCAGCAATAATCTTTTCAAATATTCTATGATCTCTTTTGTCTGTAGTGGGAGCTTAGGAAACGGTTGTAGCTCCTTTATTAGACGACATTCATGCACAGTTTTTCGGTTCCTTTGTTCCCATGGTTGGAAAATTAACCTCCAGAAAAGCTCTCTACTACCACAGACCATAGTTTCCTTTCTAGGCTTCACCATAGACTCTGTAATAATGACACTCTCTCTCAGGTGCTTTTAGACTCAAATTACAGAAGACCTGTGCTCCTCTCCATCAAACTCTTCTTCCAACACTGCTTCTATTCATGGAAGTAGTTGGTCTCATGATAACAGCTTCACATACTGTACCTGTTGCCAGATTCCACTTATGTTCTTTGCAGCTTCAAACATTGCTACAGTGGAATGTAGATTTCAACAATCTGTCTCAGAAGATCTCTTTAGACTTCAAGACAATACATTCTCTAACTTGGTGGCAGACTCTCCAATTATTAATTCAGGAAGCCTCATTTCTCTGTCTGAATTGAGTAGTAATTACCACGGAACCAGCCTGCTGGGTTGGGGAGCAGTCTGGACTTCCCAGAAAGCACAGGGAGTTTGGTCTCCTCTGGAGGCAAGGTTACTGATCAACATCTTGGAACTCCATGCAATCCTCAGGGTTCTCCAGCGTTGGTCCCTGGTACAACAGCATTATTTTCTGAGGTTTTATTTAGATAGTGTCACATCAGTGGCTTACATCAATCACCAAGTGGTTCCAGAAAGTTAATTAGCAATGGAAGAGGTAGCCAACATTCTAATTTCAGCAAAATGTCATCATTTCTATGATTCCAGCAATTCAAATGTTGGGTGTGGACAATTGGGAAGCTAGACATAGACCTCATGACTTCTCACTTAAATTACAAGCTACCCTAGTATTGTGCAAGATCTTGAGATCTTCAAGCGACTCTAATAGATGCTTTAGTGGTTCCCTGGTTTTTCAATCTGATTTACGTATTTCCTCCTTTTGCTTTACTATCTAGGATAATAGCCAGTATAAAACAGGAAAGGTCCTCAGTGATTCTAATTGCTCTGGCATGGCCTTGCAGGGCTTGGTACGCAGATCTGTTACAAATGTCCTCCAGCCAGCCTTGGTGCCTTCCTCTCAGGAAGGACCTTCTCTGTTAAATCTCTCAGCACGGCGATTTGAACGAGAGATTTTTAAGATCAAGTGTTAGACACCTTGATTCAGGCCAAGATACCAGTTACAAGAAAACAAAATCTGAAAGTTTTCTTTTCCTGATTTGAGTCTTAAGAATTACTATTGGAAATCTCTTAGAATTCCTTGAATTCTTACATTTTTGCAGGATGGCCTGGATAAGGGTTTATCAATCAGTTCCCTTAAAGTCCAAATTTCTGCCCTTTCAGTCTTGTGTCACAAGAAGATTTGAAGACTTCCTGACATTTAAGACTTTGTTCAAGCTTAGGTCAGGATAAGACCATTTATCAGTCCTGCTTCCCCTCTGTGGAGCTTAACTTGGTTTTTAGGGTTCTTCATTCTCAGCCATTAGAACTTATGCATGATCTGCATATTCAGCTGTTGTGTTGAAAGGTTCTGTTTAGCTTGGCTATTTCCTCGGCAGAGGAATATCTGAGCTTTCTGCTCTATCCTATTATTCTCCTTACCTGATATTTGTAATCCTATCTCTCTGCCCAGAGCCAAAAAAAAACAAAGATAGATTACTTCATAACTTGGATGTTATAAAAGTCCTTGAAATTTTTTATCTTCAATCCACTAAATAATTCAGAAATTCTTTAGCCTCAACCTGAACAAATTGCTGCTTATTCTACTAGAGCAGTTGCCACCTTTTGGGCTTTTGGAAATTAAGCTTCCTTTGTGCAAGACAGCTACTTGGTCAACTTTATATACCTTTTACCAAATGTTTGTTTAGTACCTCTATTTACCTTAACTGTTTTTCCTGCCCTGTTTCATTGTGGTCTTGTGGACTTCACAGCTTGGGCATAGGATTCCACACATGATGGCTCGAGGGCTCTCACCATCTTATGAAAGAAAACAAAATGTATGCTTATCTTATAAATTCTCGAGACCTGTCCTTGTTTTTCTATAACAGTTGGCAACAGTGCCAGTTTGCACTTTTTTACCCAGCTTTTAGTTTTCTGCTTTTCTATTTTCTCCTTTTTCTTGGCCATATGTATGGCTAAGGAATCATGGTAAAGTGGGAGGGATTGAAGCTCTGTTGTGTGGGGTCTTTACCCTCCTCCTGTTGGACTGGACTTTAATCCCACATGTGATATCTTGTGGGTTCTCACCATCAAGAATTTTTTTTATTTATCAGGTAAGCATAAATTGTTTTGTTTTTTTCTTACTGCTGCAGGGTTTTAAAGCGGGTGTTTGAACGTCATATTGCAGAAAATAAACATCGTTTGGACGAGGTAAGAAAATGTTACATATATTTTTTATTATGATTTAAAATCAGTATATTGCTTAATTGCTTAAAGGGACATCAAACACTTTAAGATGGTAATATAAAATGATAAAATATGTATATATCTAAAAAAAAAAAAAACACAACTCTGCTATATTCTTTCATCATTTAGTTTGTCCCCTTTTCCTATAATTCTTTTTGGGAGCTTTTCAGTTTAATATCACTTTAAGGTGGCATACATAAAAAGATGAAAGTCTTTGGCCAGGGATTAAATTTAAAAAAGCTTGATCTATGGCTAGTCACCACTGTAGGAACATCAGACACGTGTATCATGACCTTTATAATCCTTGTAGATTAGTCATCTTCTTAAGGGTAAAGGTGGGAACCAGTCATTGCCAATGTGCTTAAAGAGATGTCTATGCTTTGCTATAGCCTACAGAAAAACAAAATCTACATCTGGGGTTCCATGTCTTTTGTTCAGAGTAGAATTGCCAAGTACTTTTTGCCTGGACTGTCGTTGTAGTTGGGAACAGACTGATATACTGCAGTAAGGTTCTCTATGAAAGGCACATTTCCTTCTTAATACAGGGAGAGTCCACAGCTGTATTCCTTACTTGTGGGAAATACTGGACCTGGCCACCAGGAGGAGGCATACACCCCAGCCGAAGGCTTAAATGCCTCCCCCACTTCTCTCATCCCCCAGTCATTCTTTGTTTTTTGTCACAGGAGGTTGGCAGAAAAATGTCAGAAGATTTTGGCGTAGTTCCTTAGAAAGTGTATCTGCCCTTTGAAATGGGACTGGAGTTTTAAGTAGTCTTGTCAGTCTTTCAGTGAGAGCATTGATGAAAGTTAGAGTCTGGAGATACAAGGAGATTCTTTCTCCGAAACCATCCAGACTCAGATTAACAGCTCCTAAGCAATCGGCGTTGACGAGTTTTGCTGCCTGCTTTTCTGCACTCAAGTCCATGTCAGAAGCGATGCTACAGTCTGTCACACTTGAAGGACCGTGTTTCTGTTCCACGGCATAGATTGCAGTAAGATTGTTTCATTTTTTACACATAAATGTTAACGCTAGAAGACAGGGTCACAGTGGGACTCCTTTATCTTTATGGAATCAAGGGTTAATATCTCCTGAGGGTGATTGTTGAACAGTTATTAGTTTATGTGATTTTTGCTGCTATGTGTGAGATGTTTTGGGCTCATAGGCTGATATGGAGAGTACAGGTTGCTCCTTTAATTTGAGAGCTGCACAGTTTTTATTAAGCTTGGCACGCTTTTCCTTTAGCATGGGCGGTCCTGCATTGCTCACCGTGTGGTCACGGTTTCCATTTCCTATTCCTGACCGAGTAACTACGAGAGGAGCGTGTTTTCTCTACACTGTCTGGGTCATAGGAGGTGGTGAGTGCCCCAGCCATTGGGGTTTTAGGTGCCAGTTGTTTTTCTTGCTTAAATAAGTTGCCTAGATATGAAGGATTCTGATGTTTTAGAGCAGTGTTTCCCAACCGCGGTCCTCAAGTACCCCCAACAGTCCTGGTTTTCATTATAGCTGAACTAGAGCACAGGTGAAGTAATCAGCTGATGGATGAGAACAGGTTAGTAACCATGGTGTTACTGATCAGCTGATTACTTCACCTGTGCACTGGTTCAGCTATAATGAAAACCAGGCCTGTTGGGGGTACTTGAGGACCACAGTTGGGAAACACTGTTTTAGAGGATGAGACCTCTAAATTATGTTCCATATGCCGCAACAGGGTGTTTTCTTCATCCAATGTTGAGATGTTAGATGCCACTGAGCCTTCCACCTTTGAGATCTCTTCGTTCCGTGAGGTGTGTCCCCTACAGTCATCTGATCCTACACATGCAGCTTCCCCTTGTACTTCTAATCCTCCTCCTGGAGGGGGCCTTTTTCCACCAGATGTTACTGCGCAGTTCTGTATGGCGATGTCTGCGGCCTTAGCTGTGTTGCCTAGTATGGCTATGCGCAAACGAAGGGTTAATCCATGCGCTCCTGCCCAGGGTGCGTCTTGTAAATTGACGGTTGTATCCGATCAGTCATCCGAGGATGTGGTTCTCTCTGAGGCTTCAGAGTACGGATCTTCTGGGTCGGAGTCTGCTGCTTCTAGTCCTCCGGCAGAGGACGATTTCGCCTTTAGATTTAAGGTCGCACGCCTGCACTTCCTTCTAAGAGAGGTTTTGTCGATATTAGAGATGCCTAGTACTGATCTACCAGTCGAATCTCAGAGCCCTGTATCAGAGGGAGGTTTTGATTATGGCGGGGAGGGATAGAGATAATTTTCCCTTACGCCTTTTGTTTATTTTTTATTAAGATTCCCAGTTCTGGGCTCTTTAGGGGGGTGGTGTTGTTGCCTATCCCTATTTGTCTAACACTTTTTGTGTGCTTGCCTATCATTTTTGCTATTCCATTGGGGATAGTTTTAATTTTAGAGCTCTGGATTATGAGAGGAAACTCCTTTTTATAAGGATATTTCCCCTCGTGGGATATTTGTATATTGTCGACTCGAAGACTTCGTATTGAAGCTTCTCTGTCTCAAATTCGAGTTGAGGTTCCCTTGATATTTACAGAAAGAATTAAGACATTGGAGCTTATAGTTATTTTTTCTGTGACTTTTCACTGTTTCTAGCCCCAGAACTAGGGCTTCCAGTTTTTCTGTCCAGACCTGATAGCTCTGGCAGATATGGCTTTGGGATCTAATTTTTTCTTCTGTGCGAGGGAAAGATTTTGGTTCTGCTATTCTGCAGTTTTCCATTTGGAAGAGAAAGAATCCTTGTTTTATTCTTCCTTGCAGTTAAAACCCAGCGTCTGAGACCTCCGCTGAGCCAGAACAATCCGAGTGTTTTCATTTTGAAAGATGACTCAGCCCTGGAATATATCCAAGCAGAGCAGGGGCCATCAATCCTAGGTTGGTGGAAGGGACCAGTCCCGGGTCCTATCTTGGATCAAGTTAAGGGAAAGCCTATCGCTCCTTTCAGTCGCTTGTTTTCAGGATCGTTCAGGCCCTTGGATTTTTGGAGGTCATAGCTAGGCTCAGATTCTCAGCCTCCCAGGACTCTTTACTTCTCCTGACCCTGTCTTCCAGACAGAGAGAGGGAAACCTCTTTGGGTGGGAGTCGGTTTTGTTCTCCTTTTGGAGTCATTGACACTGGTAACTATTACTGAGTGAGGTTTGAGATATTATTCAAACAGTTTTGGTACGTGGTCACAGATGGGGGGGCAAAGCCTGTCCTATTTGGGCCTGAATGTACTAAGCAAAGCTTATTTTATCTTCTTGTTTTGAAGGGATTCTTTGGCATTGATGGAGGCTTTATGGTCCACTCTACCCTTGGTATGGGAAAAGCAGTGCAGGACCACTGTTGAGGAAGGATTTCATACTTTTCATTCTTCCTCATGGAACTTTCCGGTTCCTAAGGTTATGTTTCTGGTCAGACTCGCTTTTTCTTTAAGAAACTTTTTAGGAGTCCAGGGATTCTTTGGCATTGCCAGACTCCATATCTAGCGGTAGCTTCTCTTGTCTAGAGGATCTGGTTCGAATCACCTGCGTCTCAGCTGATAGAGACCGCTAAGGTTTTTTATCTGTCTTCCCCGTTCCTTAGGGATGGTGGAATACTTGACCAATGTTTTCTGGTGTAGGGCTCCAGGGTGGATTCCTGGATGCTATATTTGTCTTCATAAACTTGAGGACTCTTATATTGGACTTGAAAGTTCTAAGCAGCTTCACCAGGTCGTTCTCTTCAGACCTCCTTCAGGCATCGCTAGCTAGGTGTTGGTGGTATGGGTTTGTCATGTGGTCCATCTCGGACTTAACTTCTTTTTTCAGGACTCATCTCAACCGAGGATTGGTGTATGCTGAGGCAGAGGTGAGACGTTGTTTTCAAATCTGTTTTACTCCTGGATTCTTGGATCACTGATTGGGGGTATTGCACTCTAGTATTTTTACATCAGGATGGTGAGGTCATGTCAGGAAAGCATGGGGTCTGTGGACTCAGGAGGTTCCCTCTCGATTGCTGTTTGGATCTTCAGGCAATTCCTTTGTTCTGAAGTTTAGTCTACTGGGTTAGTCCCAGTTTTAGATTATAGTCTGTTTTTCTCTCAGTGGCCTAGTGCTCCTTCTGAGGGGAACGAGAGTCTCCCTAACGATAAGGGTAATATCTCTATTTCTTTTACAAAGATATGACAAGTCCACGGATTTCATCCTTACTTGTGATATATTAACCTCCTGCTAACAGGAAGTGGCAAAGAGCACCACAGCAGAGCTGTATATATAGCCCTCCCCTTCCCCTCCACCCTCAGTCATTCTCTTTGCCTGTTTTATACTAGGAAAACATGGTAAAGTGAGGTGTTAGTTTTAGTTTCTTCAATCAAGAAGTTTATTTTAAATGGTACCGGTGCGTACTATTTTCCTCAGGGGGATATGGAAGAAGATTTCTGCCCTGAGGTTTGATGATCTTAGCATTTGTAACTAAGATCCACGCTGGTTCCCACAAGACTTCTGAAGGTAACCATGAGACATCTTCAGTGTGGAGACCGGTTTCATGCTACAAGCAGCATTAAGGTATGTGCAGCCTTTTTTTCTGAGGAGACTTGGTGTATCAGAACTGGCTGGCATTATTTCCCTGTATGGGGATGGGGTAAGCAGTAAAACCTATTTTATTAAGAGGGGTGTTACTGGAGTCCCTATATTATATTTATCATTAGTTGATATTTGGGCATTATGTGACATGGGAGACAATGTAAAAAACGATGTTTTATGTTTTTTATTTTTGGCACTTAAAACTTATTGGTTTTATGCTTGAGGGTTGTAATTGTGTGTGTATTTCTACTTTTGTGCAAAATTGCATTCCCATGCAGTGTTGTTTGGGCCTACTCCAAATTTTGACCTTAAGGGGCGGAGCCTATTTTGGCGCTTTTCCTTCAGGCTTAGCAGCAGCAAACAGTAACTCAGTGGCTCCTGGACTGTGTAGCTGGTCTGAAGGGTTGGAAACTTGATTCGAAGTACTCTGGGGGCAGGTAGGCGTAGAGGGTATTTTTATCTATCTTTTGACTAGATGTTGATATAAGTACTTCTAAAGCCTTAATTCTGCCCTTGCTTCTGGGTGCAGTAATTTTTGGATTAACCAACGATATTTAAGTTAAATTTGGGAATAATTTAACGTTTTTTTTGTGCGTTTTGGAAAAATTGTTCACTTTCTTTAAAGGCACAGTACACATTTTTTCTAATGTTTATTTTATGCTATAAATAAAGTGTTTAAACGACTTTTGTGGTATTACTAGTCTGTTCAACATGTCTGACATTGAGGTTTCACATTGTTCTATGTGTTTAGAAGCTATTGTGCAACCCTCTCTAACATTGTGTAACTTTTGTACTGAAAGGGCTTTACAATGTAAAAAGCATATTTTAAATAAAGTAAGTATGCCTAAGGATGATTCTCAGTCTGAAGAGAATCAGGATATGCCATCCAATTCTCCCCAAGTCTCACAACCTTTTATGCCCACACAAGCGACACACTAGTACTTCTAGTGTGTCTAATTCCTTTACTCTGCAGGAGATGGCTGCAGTTATGTCAACTACCCTTACAGAGGTATTGTCTAAATTACCAGTGTTGCAGGGTAAACGCAGTAGGTCAAGTATTAATGTAAATACTGAATCCTCTGATGCTTTATTAGCTATTTCCGATGTTCCCTCACAGTGCTCTGAGTTGGGGATCAGGGAATTACTGTCTGAGGGTGAAATTTCTGATTTAGGGAATGTTTTGCCTCAGACAGATTTGGATGCTATGTCATTTAAATTTAAGCTTGAACACCTCCGCCTGTTACTTAGGGAGGTTTTAGCGATTCTGGATGATTGTGACCCTATTGTGATTCCTCCAGAGAAATTGTGTAAAATGGATAAATATTTGAAATTCCAATATTTGGAATTCTAAGAGAATTTCAGAAATTGTTAGAAAGGAGTGGAATAGACCAGGTATACCGTTTTCTCTGCCTCCTAATTTTAAGAAAATGTTTCCCATATCAGATACCATTCGGGACTCATGGCAAACGGTCCCTAAGGTAGTGGGAGCTATATCTTCCCTAGCTAAGCGTACTACTATACCCATTGAGGATAGTTGTGCTTTCAAAGACCCTATGGATAAGAAATTAGAGGGTCTTCTAAAGAGATTATTTGTTAATCTGGGGTTTCTTTTACAACCTACGTCTTGCATTGTTCCAGTAACTACTGCAGCAGCTTTTCGGTTTGAGGCTCTAGAAGAGTCTCTTAAGGTTGAGATTCCATTAGATGACATCTTAGATAGAATTAAGGCTCTCAAGCTAGCTAATTCTTTTATTACTGATGCTGCTTTTCAAATTGCTACATTAGCGGCAAAAAATGCAGGATTTGCTATTTTAGCACGTAGGGCATTGTGGTTCAAATCTTGGTCTGCTGATGTGTCATCAAAACATAAGCTTTTAGCTATTCCCTTTAAAGGTAAGACCCTTTTCAGGCCAGAATTGAAGGAAATCATTTCTGATATTACAGGAGGGTAAAGGCCATGCCCTACCTCAGGATAAATCTGTTAAAATGAGGGGTAAACAGAATAGTTTTCGTTCCTTTCGGAACTTTAAAGGAGGACCCCCCGCTTCTTCCTCTTCCTCAAAGCAGGAAGGGAATTTTACCCAATCTAAGTCAGTCTGGAGACCTAATCATAACTGAAATAAGGGTAAACAATCCAAAAAGCCCGCTGCTGCTCCTAAGATAGCATGAAGGGGCTTCCCCCGATCCGGGACTTGATCTAATAGGGGCAGACTCTCTTTCTTTGCTCAGGCTTGGGCAAGAGATGTTCAGGATCCTTGGGCACTAGAAATAGTGACCCACGGTTATCAATTGGAATTCAAGGACTTTCTCCCAAGAGGGAGATTTCATCTTTCAAAGTTATCTGCAAACCAGATAAAAAGAGAGGCGTTCTTACGCTGTGTAAGATCTTTCTACTATGGGAGTAATTTGTCAAGTTCCAAAATTGGAACAGGGACAGGGGTTTTACTCAAACCTATTTGTGGTTCCCAAAAAAAAGCGAACTTTCAGACCCATTTTAGATCTCAAGTGTCTAAACAAGTTTCTCAGAGTCCCATCTTTCAAGATGGAGACTATACGAACAATCTTACCAATGATCCAGGAGGGTCAATATACGACTACCATGGATTTAAAGGATGCTTACCTTCATATTCCAATCCACAAGGATCATCATCGGTTTCTAAGATTTGCCTTCTTGGACAAACATCAGTTTCGTGGCACTTCCGCCACAGCACCCAGAATCTTCACAAAGGTTCTAGGGTCTCTTTTGGCGGTTCTCAGACCACGAGGAATAGCGGTGGCGCCTTATCTGGACGATATTCTGATTCAGGCGTCAACATATCATCTGACAAACTCTCACACGGACACAGTGTTGTCTTTTCTGAGAACCCACGGCTGGAAGGTGAACATAGAGAAGAGTTCACTTGTCCCACAGACAAGGGTTCCTTTCTTGGGAACTCTGATAGACTCGGTAGCCATGAAAAATTTTCTGACGGAGGTCAGAAAATCAAAGATTCTAAATACTTGCTGAGCACTTCAGTCCATTCCTCAGCCATCAGTGGCTCAATGTATGGAGGTAATTGGATTTATGGTAGCGGCAATGGACATCGTTCCGTTTGCTCGCTTTCATCTCAGATCACTGCAACTGTGCATGCTCGGACAGTGGAATGGGGATTATGCGGATTTATCTCCTCAGATAAATCTGGATCAAGAGACCAGAAACTCTCTTCTTTGATGGTTGTCGCCAGATCATCTGTCCCAAGGGACTTGTTTCCGCAGACCCTCATGGGTGATTGTGACAACAGATGCCAGCCTTCTGGGCTGGGGTGCAGTTTGGAACTCCCTGAAGGCTCAGGGTGTTTGGACTCAAGTGGAGTCTCTACTTCCAATCAATATTCTGGAACTGAGAGCAATATTCAATATGCTTCAG
The DNA here is from genome assembly GCF_027579735.1 of Bombina bombina. Taxonomy (NCBI): domain Eukaryota; kingdom Metazoa; phylum Chordata; class Amphibia; order Anura; family Bombinatoridae; genus Bombina; species Bombina bombina. The sequence goes on along the minus strand of NC_069499.1, from coordinate 110,705,161 downwards.
GCATGGCCTCAGTTGGCTTCGGCCAAATTCATCAGATTCCAGTCGGACAACATCACGACTGTGGCATTTATCAATCATCAGGGGGGAACAAGGAGTTCCTTAGCGATGATAGAGGTATCCAAGATAATCAGTTGGGCGGAGGCCCACTCTTGTCATCTGTCAGCAATCTACATCCCAGGAGTAACAAAAAACTGAGGGGCGCCCTATTACAAATCTAAGTGATGATTAATAAATAGTGAAGACACGGTCTTCTAGTGTGTCAAAAAGTTATAGTGGTGATAAAAGGGTTTGAATAAGTGAATATATAAAATAATAGATAAATAGTAATAGTTGCTACTGGTGTCAGTTGTGAGTAGCTATCAATCACAAGCTAATAACACTGGTGAAGGTAATAGTCAGCATCTGTATGTATATGTGTGTGTATATATATATATATATATATATATATATATATATATACATATATATATACATATATACACACCCATAAAACACACACAAAAATACAAATATATATATATATATATATCAAAAACAAATATACAATAGTAAAGATAATAACAATGTTATACAGTTGAGAAATATAACAATTGGTTAAATGTTATAAATGTGTAACAATGCCTTAGAGGACAGTGAAGAGGCAATAATTCTATTAAAAGTCTCTGGAGAGGAAAGTAGGCAGCTATCTGTGAAGATCCAGGCCAGGATCCAGGAACAGCAATCTATGAAAAGAAGAAAAAACAGAAGCGCCACATGGCCCAATATTGTTTGGTCCAATTTTGTAGATCTCAGGATAAAATACAAACTCACATTTAGAAGAGCACCTCAGTTAGTGCTATAGGGGCAGTCTGGGATCTATTCGGTCACCCAGAAGACCAACTTCCTGCACAGGAACTGATGTAATGTATAAAGCACCTCTTTTGATGCTATGGGAGCATGAAGGGATCAATTTGGTCACCAAACAGACTTATGGCAGGACATCCAGGATAAAACGGTAATGGTTCACAGGATCCCAAGATGGTCAAAGTGATAAATATCCTCAGATAAAAAGGCAAAAAAATCCCAAAAAAGGAATAGCAAGTGTTCAAATACTAAAATTGACTTTATTTAAAAATTGAATAAAATAACAGGCAACGCGTTTCTCAGCCAATGGCTGTTTCATCAGGCTTCATAAAATGTTTACTGAACACTTGCTAGATATACCTTAAAATCAATAAGGGTGATAATGCACAGGTGGTGATGGGAGGGGTCAGCTTAATTGTTCGTACCCTCATAACCAATCGGATAGTACAAAATGAAACTTAACTTCATAGCCAATCAGATAATACATAATATCATCAAATAATATACAAAAAAACATACAACACATATATAAAAAATATTTTTCATCCACAACTTACTAGTTAATGTTATTCATATTGGAATTCATAATGTCCTATACATAATATCATTAGCATATAAACAAATTATAAGATCATAATTTCGTACCTTGTTATAGGCCAAATTGTACTAAGTCTTTAGATGGCGTACATGAGAGAGTAATAGAGACTATAATAAATCCCAATGTTCATGAGGAAATAAGTGTATATGATAAAGTGTTGCAAACTGATTGCTAAATGTAGCTAAACTTAAGTGTTGTGGAGGACGGCGTCCTAAGACGCCTAGTGCGCATGACTGGACACAGTGTGTCAATACTAAAGGTTGCTTAGCAACTAGTTAGGTTCCTGAATGTAACAGTGACCAATCGGTGGATAGACAAATAGAGATTGGATCATCGGATATTTTAACACAATATCAGTAGTATATCTTTATGGGAATGAATATCAAACAAGTCGTGCACTATAATGGTGATAAATTAGGCAGAATTTGTTCAAATGAGGGCGCATTTCCAATATAGTGATAAATCACAAATATGCTCGATGTTAGGCACTTGTGTCCTGAGAACCGATATAGCTATGCGTGCTCGTTAAATATCTGTAGCAAGATGAAATCGCGGTAAGCGTCACTAAAACACAAGACTCACTACGGTCTATCAGAAGTAAGAGTCATATCTATAGCAAGATGAAATCGCGGTAAACGTCACTAGAACACATGACTCACTACGACCTATCGGAAGTGAGAGTCATCTAGTAATAATTGGATGAGCTACACGTCAATCAAATAGCAACTGTTTGATGATAGGATAAGGAATCGTAAATAAAATCCATTAATAAATATATAATATACAAGAGTTTGATAACTTAAATTTTAAAAAAGGAATATTGTGTCAGCCTATGCCCAACAGAATAATAAAATATTAATAATAAAACTGAAAAAAGTTATTCCATATAATGAAGCCACTCTACATTATCGTAATTCACACACCTAGCAGGACAGATGAAAAATGGCCAATTAAATCAGCCATATGTTCGATATTTGATCAATATGCCCTGAATGATAATCAGAATGATAAGCCTAATAAATGACTAATTATATTGCACCACCATAAGCTATCAAGTATAATCAAATAAGCCTACAAATAAGCCTAAAGCAGCACAACTCATTACAAGAGGATGTATCTAGATAGTATTAAAAATTAAAATTAACATGATCAGCTCAAAACGTGGGAGGCAGAATAAGATGAGTTACCAATTAGTCATCCGTATCTAATGTGACGATAGTTTCATAGCATGAGGCATTGTCAAATGGAGTACAAGTGACATTAAGAATCGCCTATGCATACCATCAAGAGAAGACCCATAATGTCCCAATAGACTCAGGTCTGTACATATATATATATATATATATATATATATATACACCCATACTTCTGAGATACATAAATATATATACACACAACCTCATATCAAAAACAGACCTAGACAAGTATAAAATGCATAAGTACAACATACTATGATGGGCAGGGAACAAGTGGACTCTCATAGTGTCCATAGGAAAGATATAAATATAACCAGATAAAGTGATACAGCCACTGTATATGATATAACAAGGAGATTAACAAGAACATAGAACTAATAGGATCCCATCCTAACTAGAGAGACAGTTGACACTCATAAATCAAATGCTGCTAGATCAACACATTCGTTGAGGCCATCAGGGGCCAGAGTGTGTAGTTTATGGATCCAGTAAGTCTCTACGCCGTAGGGTAAGCATAGCATTATGACTGTTCCGAGGTATCTGTTCGATAGGTGTTATGAGAGTGTTTTGGCACTACCTCTATGTGCATAAGCACAATGCCTAGAGAGACTGTGTTTCAAGAATTTCCTTTTTATGTTGTAAGTATGTTCACTCCATCTTTTCTTGATGGTACGTCCAGTGCGCCCTACATATTGGACCCCACAAGTGCAACTTACGAGATATACAACATAGGTAGATTCACAAGATAACCTTTTTGTAATTTTGAATATTTCCCCTGTCTGGTTGGACGAAAAAGTGTTAATTCCGCTTTTCACGATTTTGCACATATTGCACCTCGATTTCATACATTTAAATAATCCAAATCTTGGTGAAAAATTACCAAGATGAGTCCTACTGGTCCCTATACTGGAGTTCTGGCTACCAATCTTGTCTCTAACAACTTTACTGGGGGCCAGTTTGTTCTTCAACGTGGGAGCCCTCCTATACACTACCCTCGGTTTGTATTCCTTAAGACAAGGATCATTGCAAATAATAGGCCAATGTTTGTGGATTATTTGCTTAATTTGTCGATATTGATTACTATAGCCAGTCACAAATAGAGGTATTTCTAAGGTGTCTTACTTCTGATAGACCGTAGTGAGTCTTGTGTTTTAGTGACGCTTACCGCGATTTCATCTTGCTACAGATATTTAACGAGCATGCATAGCTATAGCGGTTCTCAGGACACAAGTGCCTAACATCGAGCATATTTGTGATTTATCACTATATTGGAAATGCGCCCTCATTTGAACAAATTCTGCCTAATTTATCACCATTATAGTGCACGACTTGTTTGATATTCATTCCCATAAAGATATACTACTGATATTGTGTTAAAATATCCGATGATCCAATCTCTATTTGTCTATCCACCGATTGGTCACTGTTACATTCAGGAACCTAACTAGTTGCTAAGCAACCTTTAGTATTGACACACTGTGTCCAGTCATGCGCACTAGGCGTCTTAGGACGCCGTCCTCCACAACACTTAAGTTTAGCTACATTTAGCAATCAGTTTGCAACACTTTATCATATACACTTATTTCCTCATGAACATTGGGATTTATTATAGTCTCTATTACTCTCTCATGTACGCCATCTAAAGACTTAGTACAATTTGGCCTATAACAAGGTACAAAATTATGATCTTATAATTTGTTTATATGCTAATGATATTATGTATAGGACATTATGAATTCCAATATGAATAACATTAACTAGTAAGTTGTGGATGAAAAATATTTTTTATATATGTGTTGTATGTTTTTTTGTATATTATTTGATGATATTATGTATTATCTGATTGGCTATGAAGTTAAGTTTCATTTTGTACTATCCGATTGGTTATGAGGGTACGAACAATTAAGCTGACCCCTCCCATCACCACCTGTGCATTATCACCCTAATTGATTTTAAGGTATATCTAGCAAGTGTTCAGTAAACATTTTATGAAGCCTGATGAAACAGCCATTGGCTGAGAAACGCGTTGCCTGTTATTTTATTCAATTTTTAAATAAAGTCAATTTTAGTATTTGAACACTTGCTATTCCTTTTTTGGGATTTTTTTGCCTTTTCATCTGAGGATATTTATCACTTTGACCATCTTGGGATCCTGTGAACCATTACCGTTTTATCCTGGATGTCCTGCCATAAGTCTGTTGGGTGACCAAATTGATCCCTTCATGCTCCCATAGCATCAAAAGAGGTGCTTTATACATTACATCAGTTCCTGTGCAGGAAGTTGGTCTTCTGGGTGACCGAATAGATCCCAGACTGCCCCTATAGCACTAACTGAGGTGCTCTTCTAAATGTGAGTTTGTATTTTATCCTGAGATCTACAAAATTGGACCAAACAATATTGGGCCATGTGGCGCTTCTGTTTTTTCTTCTTTTCATAGATTACATCCCAGGAGTAGAGAACTGGGAAGCAGATTTCTTTCATGTAATTGGCAAGAGTCCATGAGCTAGTGACGTATGGAATATACATTCCTACCAGGAGGGGCAAAGTTTCCCAAACCTCAAATTGCCTATAAATACACCCCCCACCACACCCACAATTCGGTTTTACAAACTTTGCCTCCTATGGAGGTGGTGAAGTAAGTTTGTGCTAGATTTCTACTTTGATATGCGCTTCGCAGCATGCTGAAGCCCGGTTTTCCTCTCAGAGTGCAGTGAATGACAGAGGGATGTGAAGGGAGTATTGCCTATTGAATGCTATGGTCATCCTATCGGGGATCTATTTCATAGGTTCTCTGTTATCGGTCGTAGAGATTTCTTCTCCTACCTCCCTTTTCAGATAGATATACTCTTATATACCATTACCTCTGCTGATTCTCGTTTCAGTACTGGTTTGGCTATCTACTATATGTAGATGAGTGTCTTTTGGTAAGTAAGTCTTATCTTATTTATGACACTCTCAGCTATGGTTTGGCACTTTATATGTAAAGTTCTAAATATATGTTTTATACTTTTTGCCATGATTCAGGTTAATCAGTATATTTCCTTCTTACAGACTGTCAGTTTCATTTTTGGGAAATGCATATAAATAAAAAAAATTCTTACCTGAAAATTTTTTCATTTGACTTTTCTTCTAAATTGCGGGCTGTTAGGCTCGCGGGTGCAAAAAATGCTAGAATTTATTGCGTCATTTTTGGTGCGAGAATTACGTTTGTTTGACGTCAATGACGTCATTTCCGGCGTCGTAGTTGACGCCGAGAGTTTTCATGTAGTTGCGTCATCTATGACGCTCGTGTTTGTTGCAGACGTTTTTGGCACCAAAAAATTTGTCAATTGTGGGCGTCATACTTGGCGCCAGTTTTTTTGACATTATTTAAGTCTTTGTTTCTTTTTGCTTCTTGTTACCAGAGGCTTATTCGGTTTGCATTTTTCTTTCATGTAATTAGCAAGAGTCCATGAGCTAGTGACGTATGGGATATACATTCCTACCAGGAGGGGCAAAGTTTCCCAAACCTTAAAATGCCTATAAATACACCCCTCACCACACCCACAATTCAGTTTTACAAACTTTGCCTCCGATGGAGGTGGTGAAGTAAGTTTGTGCTAGATTCTACGTTGATATGCGCTCCGCAGCAAGTTGGAGCCCGGTTTTCCTCTCAGCGTGCAGTGAATGTCAGAGGGATGTGAGGAGAGTATTGCCTATTTGAATGCAGTGATCTCCTTCTAAGGGGTCTATTTCATAGGTTCTCTGTTATCGGTCGTAGAGATTCATCTCTTACCTCCCTTTTCAGATCGACGATATACTCTTATATATACCATTACCTCTGCTGATTCTCGTTTCAGTACTGGTTTGGCTATCTGCTATATGTAGATGAGTGTCCTGGGGTAAGTAAGTCTTATTTTCTGTGACACTCCTAGCTATGGTTGGGCACTTTGTTTATAAAGTTCTAAATATATGTATTCAAACATTTATTTGCCTTGACTCAGAATGTTCAACTTTCCTTATTTTTCAGACAGTCAGTTTCATATTTGGGATAATGCATTTTAATTTAACATTTTTTACCTTAAAATTTGACTTTTTCCCTGTGGGCTGTTAGGCTCGCGGGGGCTGAAAATGCTTCATTTTATTGCGTCATTCTTGGCGCGGACTTTTTTGGCGCAAAAATTCTATTTCCGTTTCCGGCGTCATACGTGTCGCCGGAAGTTGCGTCATTCTTTGACGTTATTTTGCGCCAAAAATGTCGGCGTTCCGGATGTGGCGTCATTTTTGGCGCCAAAAAGCATTTAGGCGCCAAATAATGTGGGCGTCTTATTTGGCGCGAAAAAATATGGGCGTCACTTTTGTCTCCACATTATTTAAGTCTCATTTTTTATTGCTTCTGGTTGCTAGAAGCTTGTTCTTTGGCATTTTTTCCCATTCCTGAAACTGTCATTTAAGGAATTTGATCAATTTTGCTTTATATGTTGTTTTTTTCTTTTACATATTGCAAGATGTTCCACATTGCAACTGAGTCAGAAGATACTTCAGGAAAATCACTGCACAATGCTGGAGCTACCAAGCTAAGTGTATCTGCTATAAACTTTTGGTATCTGTTTCTCCAGCTGTTATTTGTATTGCATGTCATGTCAAACTTATTAATGCAGATAAAATTTCCTTTAGTACTGTTACATTACCTGTTGCTGTTCCGTCAACATCTAATTTTCAGAGTGTTCCTGATAACATAAGAGATTTTATTTTTTAAATCCATTAAGAAGGCTATGTCTGTTATTTTTCCTTCTAGTATACATAAGTCTTTTAAAACTTCTCTTTTTTTCAGATGAATTTTTAAATGAACATCATCATTCTGATACTGATAATGGTTCTTCTGGTTCTGAGGTTTCTGTCTCAGAGGTTGATGCTGATAAATCTTTGTATTTGTTCAAGATGGAATTTATTCGTTCTTTACTTAAAGAAGTGTTATTTGCATTAGAAATAGAGGATTCTGGTCCTCTTGATACTAAATGTAAACGTTTAAATAAGGTTTTTAAATCTCCTGTAGTTATTCCAGAAGTGTTTTATCTCCCTGATGCTATTTCTGAAGTAATTTCCAGGGAATGGAATAATTTGGGTAATTTATTTACTCCTTCTAGACGTTTAAGCAAATTATATCCTGTGCCATCTGACAGATTAGAGTTTTTTGGGACAAAAATCCCTAAGGTTATGGGGCTGTCTCTACTCCTGCTAATGTACTACTATTCCTACGGCAGATAGTACTTCATTTAAGGATCCTTTAGATAGGAAAATTGATTCCTTTCTAAGAAAAGATTACTTATGTTCAGGTAATCTTCTTAGACCTGCTATATTTTTAGCGGATGTTGCTGCAGCTTCAACTTTTTGGTTAGAAGCTTTAGCGCAACAAGTAACAGATCATAATTTTATAGCATTATTTTTATTCTATAACATGCTAATAATTTTATTGGTGATACCATCTTTTGATATCATTAGAGTTGATGTCAGGTATATGTCTCTAGCTATTTTAGCTAGAATAGCTTTATGGATTAAACTTGGAATGCTGACATGTCTTCTAAGTCAACTTTGCTTTCCCTTTCTTTCCAGGGTAAATAATCATTTTCGTTCCTTTCCTCACAAGGAACAAAAGCCTGATCCTTCATCCTCAGGAGCGGTATCAGTTTGGAAACTATTTCCAGTTTGGAATATATCCAAGCCTTATAGACACCTATAGCCAGCTCCTAAGTACCTATGAAGGTGCGGCCCTTATTCCAGCTCAGCTGGTATGGGGCAGATTACGTTTTCTTCAAAGAAATTTGGATCAATTCCGTTCTTAATCTCTGGTTTCAGAAACATTGTTTCAGAAAGGTACAGAATTGGCTTCAAGTTAAGGCCTCCTGCTAAGAGATTCTTTTCTTTCCCGTGTCCCAGTTAACACAGCAAAGGCTCAGCATTTCTGAAATGTGTTTCAGATCTAGAGTTGGCTGGAGTATTTATGCCAGTTCCAGTTCTGGAACAGGGGCTGGGGTCTTATTTTATCTCTTCATTGTACCAAAGAAGGTCAATTCCTTCAGACCAGTTCCGGATCTATCATTATTGAATCATTATGTTAGGATACCAACATTCAAGATGGTTACTGTAGGACTATCCTGCCTTTTGTTTAGCAAGGGCATTATATGTCTACAATAGATTTACAGGATGTGTATCTGCATATTCCGATTCATCCAGATCACTTTTAGTGTCTGAGATTCTCTTTTTAGACAAGCATTACCAGTTTTGTGGCTCTACCGTTTGGCTTAGCCTCAGTTCCAAGAATTTTTTTCAAAGGTTCTCGGTGCCCTTCTTTCTGTAATCAGAGAATAGGGTTTTGGTATTTCCTTATTTGGACGATATCTTGGTATTTGCTCAGTCTTCTCATTTTCGAAGAATCTCATACGAATCGACTTGTGTTGTTTCTTCAAGTTCATGGTTGGAGGATCAATTTACCAATCAGTTCATTGATTCCTCAGACAAGGGTAACCTTTTTAGGTTTCTAGATAAATTCAGTGTCTATGACTCTGTCCTTGTCAGACAAGAGAAGTTTAACATTGATATCAGCTTGTCAAAACCTTCAGTCACAATCATTCCCTTTGGTAGCCTTATGCATGGAAATGTTGGGTCTTAGGACTGCCGCATCAGATGCGATCTCCTTTGCTCGTTTTCACATGCGACCTCTTCAGCTCTGTATGCTGAACCAATGGTGCAGGGATTACTCAAAGATATCTCAATTAATATCTTTAAACCGATTTTACAACACTCTCTGACATGGTGGACAGATCACCATCGTTTAGTTCAGGGGGCTTCTTTGTTCTTCCGACCTGGACTATAATCTCAACAGATGCAAGTATTACAGGTTGGGGAGCTGTGTGGGGGTATCTGACGGCACAAGGGGTTTGGGAATCTCAGGAGGTGAGATTTCCGATCAATATTTTGGAACTCCGTGCAATTTTCAGAGCTCTTCAGTCTTGGCCTCTTCTGAGAGAGAGTTGTTCATTTGTTTTCAGATAGACAATGTCACAACTGTGGCATACATCAATCATCAAGGAGGGACTCACAGTCCTCTGGCTATGAAAGAAGTATCTCGAATTTTGGTTTGGGCGGAATCCAGCTCCTGTCTAATCTCTGCGGTTCATATCCCAGGTATGGACAATTGGAAAGCGGATTATCTCAGTCGTCAAACGTTGCATCCGGGCGAATGGTCTCTTCACCCAGAGGTATTTCTTCAGATTGTTCAAATGTAGGAACTTCCAGAAATAGATCTGATGGCTTCTCATCTAAACAAGAAACTTCCCAGGTATCTGTCCAGATCCCGGGATCCTCAGGCGGAGGCAGTGGATGCATTATCACTTCCTTGGAAGTATCATCCTCCCTATATCTTTCCGCCTCTAGTTCTTCTTCCAAGAGTAACCTCCAAGATTCTGAAGGAATGCTCGTTTGTTCTGCTGGTAGCTCCGGCATGGCCTTACAGGTTTTGGTATGCGGATCTTGTCCGGATGGCCTCTTGCCAACCGTGGACTCTTCCGTTAAGACCAGACCTTTTGTCTCAAGGTCCTTTTTTTCCATCAGGATCTGAAATCCTTAAATTTAAAGGTATGGCGATTGAACGCTTGATTCTTGGTCAAAGAGGTTTCTCTGACTCTGTGATTAATACTATGTTACAGGCTCGTACATCTGTATCCAGAGAGATATATTATAGAGTCTGGAAGACTTATATTTCTTGGGTCTTTCTCATCATTTTTCTTGGCATTCTTTTAGAATACCGAGAATATTACAGTATTCTTCAGGATGGTTTAGATAAGGGTTTGTCCGCAAGTTCCTTGAAAGGTCAAATCTCTGCTCTTTCTGTTCTTTTTCACAGAAAGATTGCTATTCTTCCTGATATTCATTGTTTTGTACAAGCTTTGGTTCGTATAAAGCCTGTCATTAAGTCAATTTCTCCTCCTTGGAGTTTGAATTTGGTTCTGGGGGCTCTTCAAGCTCCTCCATTTGAACCTATGCATTCATTGGATATTAAATTACTTTCTTGGAAAGTTTTTTGTTCCTTTTGGCCATCTCTTCTGCCAGAAGAGTTTCTGAATTATCTGCTCTTTCTTGTGAGTCTCCTTTTCTGATTTTTCATCAGGATAAGGCGGTGTTGCGAACTTCTTTTGAATTTTTACCTAAAGTTGTGAATTCCAACAACATTAGTAGAGAAATTGTGGTTCCTTCATTATGTCCTAATCCTAAGAATTCTAAGGAGAAATCGTTGCATTCTTTGGATGTTGTTAGAGCTTTGAAATATTATGTTGAAGCTACGAAATCTTTTCGTAAGACTTCTAGTCTATTTGTTATTTTTTCCGGTTCTAGAAAAGGCCAGAAAGCTTCTGCCTTTTCTTTGGCATCTTGGTTGAAATCTTTAATTCATCTTGCCTATGTTGAGTCGGGTAAAACTCCGCCTCCGAGAATTACAGCTCATTCTACTAGGTCAGTTTCTACTTCCTGGGCGTTTAGGAATGAAGCTTCGGTTGACCAGATCTGCAAAGCAGCGACTTGGTCCTCTTTGCATACTTTTACTAAATTCTACCATTTTGATGTATTTTCTTCTTCTGAAGCAGTTTTTGGTAGAAAAGTACTTCAGGCAGCGGTTTCAGTTTGAATCTTCTGCTTATGTTTTTCATTAAACTTTATTTTGGGTGTGGATTATTTTCAGCAGGAATTGGCTGTCTTTATTTTATCCCTCCCTCTCTAGTGACTCTTGTGTGGAAAGATCCACTTCTTGGGTAGTCATTATCCCATACGTCACTAGCTCATGGACTCTTGCTAATTACATGAAAGAAAACATAATTTATGTAAGAACTTACCTGATAAATTCATTTCTTTCATATTAGCAAGAGTCCATGAGGCCCGCCCTTTTTTTGTGGTGGTTATGATTTTGTATAAAGCACAATTATTCCAATTCCTTATTTTATATGCTTTCGCACTTTTTTCTTATCACCCCACTTCTTGGCTATTCGTTAAACTGAATTGTGGGTGTGGTGAGGGGTGTATTTATAGGCATTTTAAGGTTTGGGAAACTTTGCCCCTCCTGGTAGGAATGTATATCCCATACGTCACTAGCTCATGGACTCTTGCTAATATGAAAGAAATGAATTTATCAGGTAAGTTCTTACATAAATTATGTTTTTCCCATTCCTGAAACTGTCATTTAAGGAATTTGATCATTTTGCTTTATATGTTCTTTTTTCTATTACATATTGCAAGATGTCACAATCTGACCCTGTATCAGAATCCACTTCTGGAAAGCTGCTGCCTGATGTCGGTTCTACCAAAGCTAAGTGCATTTGTTGTAAACTTGTGGTAACTGTTCCTCCGGCTGTAGTTTGTGTTAGTTGTCATGATAAACTTTCAAAAGCAGACAATATTTCCATTAGTAAGAATCCATTACCTGTTGTTGTTCCTTCAACATCTAATGTTCAGGATATTCCTGTTAATGTAAGAGAATTTGTTTCTAATTCTATTCAGAAGGCCCTGTCTGTTATACCACCTTCTAATAAACTTAAAAGGTCTTTTAAAACTTCTCATAAATCAGATGAATTTTTAAATGACCGCCAACATTCTGATTTATCTATCTCTGATGAGGATCTATCTGGTTCAGAAGAGTCTGTCTCAGATATTGACACTGACAAATCTTCATATTTATTTAAGATGGAGTTTATTCGTTCTTTGTTGATTGCATTAGATATGGAGGAGTCTAGTCTTCTTGATATTAAAACCAGTAAACGTTTAAATTTGGTTTTTAAACCTCATGTAGTTATTCCAGAGGTTTTTCCAGTTCCTGATGCTATTTTAGATGTAATTTCTAGTGAATGGAATAGTTTGGGTACTTCATTTACTCCTTCTTTAAGGTTTAAGAAACTGTACCCTTTGCCGGCTGATAGATTGGAGTTTTGGGGAAAAATCCCCAAAGTTGATGGGGCTATCTCTACTCTTGCTAAACGTACTATTATTCCTACGGAAGATAGTACTTCTTTTAAAGATCCTTTAGATAGGAAGCTTGAATCTTTTCTAAGGAAGACTTATTTATGTTCAGGTAATCTTCTTAGGCCTGCTATTTCTTTAGCTGATGTTGCTGCAGCTTCTACTTTTTGGTTGGAGGCTGTAGCGCAACAAGTACCAGATCATAATGTGTATAGCATTGTTAAACTTCTTCAACATACTAATAATTTCATTTGTGATGCCATTTTTGATATCATTAGAATTGATGTCAGGTATATATCTTTAGCTATTTTAGCTAGAAGAGCTTTATGGCTTAAATCTTGGAATGAGGATATGACTTCTAAGTCAACGTTGCTATCTCTTTCTTTCCAAGGTAATAAATTATTTGGTTCTCAGTTGGATTCTATAATAACTGGGGGGAAAGGAGCTTTTTTGCCTCAGGATAAAAAATCTAAGGCTAAGTTTAGGGCTGCTAACCGTTTTCGTTCCTTTCGCCAGAATAAGGAACAGAAGCCTGACCCTTCCTCTAAAGGATCGGTTTCCAATTGGAAGCCTTCTTCAGTCTGGAATAAATCCAAGCCTTTTAGAAAATCAAAACCAGCCCCCAAGTCTGCATGAAGGTGCGGCCCTCATTCCAGCACAGCTGGTAGGGGGCAGATTACGATTTTTCAAAGATGTTTGGATCAGTTCAATTCAAAATCATTGGATTCAGAACATTGTTTCTCAAGGGTACAGAATAGGTTTCAAGGTAAGACCGCCTGTGAGAAGGTTCTTTCTCTCACGCATTCCAGTAAACCAAGTAAAGGCTCAGGCTTTTCTGAAATGTGTTTCAGACCTGGAGTCATCTGTGGTAATTGTGCCAGTTCCTTTTCCTTTAACGTGGTCTGGGGTTTTATTCAAATCTGTTCATTGTACCAAAGAAAGAGAATTCTTTCCGACCAGTTCTGGATCTAAAAATTTTGAATCGTTATGTAAGAATACCAACATTCAAAATGGTGACTATAAGGACTATTCTGCCTTTTGTTCAGCAAGGGCATTATATGTCCACAATAGACTTACAGGATGCATATCTTCATATTCCAATTCATCCAGATTACTATCAGTTCCCTTGATTCTCTTTTCTAGACAAGCATTACCAGTTTGTTGCTCTTCCTTTTGGCCTAGCAACAGCTCCAAGGATCTTCTCAAAGGTTCTTGGTGCCCTTCTCTCTGTAATCAGAGAGCAGGGTATTGCGGCGTTTCCTTATTTGGACAATATCTTGGTACTTGCTCAGTCTTTACATTCTGCAGAATCTCACAAGAATCAACTCGTGTTGTTTCTTCAAAAACATGGTTGGAGGATCAATTTACCAAAATTGACTGCAGCATCGGACGCGATCCCTTTTGCTCGTTTTCACATGAGACCTCTTCAGCTTTGTATGCTGAATCTTTGGTGCAGGGATTATACAAAGATATCACAATTGATATCCTTAAATCCCAATACTCGACTTTCTCTGACTTGGTGGTTAAATTGCCACCGTTTGGTTCAAGGGGCCTCTTTTCTTCGTCCAACCTGGACTGTGATCACAACAGATGCGAGTCTTTCAGGTTGGGGAACTGTCTGGGGATCGCTGACAGCGCAGGGGGTTTGGAAATCTCAAGAGGCGAGATTACCAATCAATATTTTGGAACTCTGTGTGATTTTCAGAGCTCTTCAGTTCTGGCCTCTTCTGAAGAGAGAATCGTTTATTTGTTTTCAGACAGACAATGTCACAACCATGGCGTATGTCAATCATCAAGGGGGGACTCACAGTCCTCAGGCTATGAAAGAAGTATCTCGGATACTTGCATGGGCGGAATCCAACTCCTATCTAATCTCGGAGGTTCATTTCCCAGGTATAGACAATTGGGAAGCGGATTATCTCAGTCACCAGACTTTACATCCGGGAGAATGGTCTCTTCAACCAGATGTGTTTCTTCAGATTGTTCAGATATGGGGGCTTCCAGAAATAGATCTGATGGCTTCTCATCTAAACAGGAAACTTCCCAGGTATCTGTCCAGATCCAGGGATCCTCAGGCGGAAGCAGTGGATGCGTTGTCACTTCCTTGGAATTATCAACCAAAATCATGATGGAATGTTAGTTTGTACTGCTGGTGGCTCCAGCATGGCCACACAGGTTTTGGTATGCGGATCTTGTTCGGATGTCCAGTTGTCAACCTTGGCCACTTCCGTTAAGGTCAGACCTATCTCAAGATCCGTTTTTCCATCAGGATCTCAAATCATTAAATTTGAAGGTATGGAGATTGAACGCTTAGTGCTTAGTCATAGAGGTTTCTCTGACTCAGTGATCAATACTATGTTGCAGGCTCGTAAATCTGTGTCTAGAAAGATTTATTACCGAGTTTGGAAGACTTACATTTCATGGTGTTCCTCTCATAAGTTCTCTTGGCATTCTTTTAGAATTCCTAGAATTTTACAGTTTCTTCAGGATGGTTTGGACAAGGGTTTGTCCGCAAGTTCCTTGAAAGGACAAATCTCTGCTCTTTCTGTTCTGTTTCACAGAAAAATTGCTAATCTTCCTAACATTTGTTGTTTTGTTCAGGCTTTGGTTCGTATCAAGCCTGTCATTAAGTCAATCTCTCCTCCTTGGAGTCTTAATTTGGTTTTGAGAGCTTCACATGCTCCTCCGTTTGAGCCTATGCATTCTCTGGACATTAAATTACTTTCTTGGAAAGTATTGTTTCTTTTGGCTATCTCTTCTGCTAGAAGAGTTTCTGAATTATCTGCTCTTTCCTGTGAGTCTCCTTTTCTGATTTTTCATCAGGATAAGGCAGTTTTGCGGACTTCATTTAAATTTTTACCTAAGGTTGTGAATTCCAACAATATTAGTAGAGAAATTGTTGTCCCTTCATTGTGTCCTAATCCTAAGAATTCTTTGGAAAGATCTTTGCATTCTTTGGATGTGGTAAGAGCTTTGAAATATTATGTTGAAGCTACTAAAGATTTCAGAAAGACTTCTAGTCTATTTGTTATCTTTTCTGGTCCTAAGAAAGGTCAGAAAGCGTCTATTTCTTTGGCTTCTTGGTTAAAACTTTTGATTCATCATGCTTATGTGGAGTCGGGTAAATCCCCGCCTCAGAGGATTACGGCTCATTCTACTAGGTCATTTTCTCCTTCCTGGGCTTTTAAGAATGAAGCTTCCGTTGATCAGATTTGCAAAGCAGCAACTTGGTCTTCTTTGCATACCTTTACTAAATTCTACCATTTTGATGTTTTCTCTTCTTCAGAAGCAGTTTTTGGTAGAAAAGTTCTTCAGGCAGCTGTTTCAGTTTGATTATTCTGCTTATAATTTCAGTTTTTTTTTCATTATAAGATTAAAACTTTTTGATTTGGGTTGTGGATTCTTTTTTCAGCGGAATTGGCTTTATTTTTATCCCTCCCTCTCTAGTGACTCTTGCGTGGAGTTCCAAATCTTGGGTATTTGCTATCCCATACGTCACTAGCTCATGGACTCTTGCCAATTACATGAAAGAAAACATAATTTATGTAAGAACTTACCTGATAAATTAATTTCTTTCATATTGGCAAAGGCCCACCCTTTTTATGGTGGTTATGATTTTTTTTTTTTATAAAGCACAATTATTCCAATTCCTTGTTGATGCTTTCACTCCTTTCTTATCACCCCACTTCTTGGCTATTCGTTAAACTGAATTGTGGGTGTGGTGGGGGGTGTATTTATAGGCATTTTGAGGTTTGGGAAACTTTGCCCCTCCTGGTAGGAATGTATATCCCATACCGTCACTAGCTCATGGACTCTTGCCAATATGAAAGAAATGAATTTATCAGGTAAGTTCTTACATAAATTATGTTTTTTCTAAGTTGGCAGACTTTTCATCCGGGGGAGTGGGAACTTCACCCAGAGGTATTTGCCTCATTGATTCTCAGATGGGGCAGACCGGAATTGGATTTGATGGCATCTCGACAGAATGCCAAGCTTCCAAGATACGGATCCCGGTCAAGGGATCCTCAGGCCGAACTGATAGATGCCTTGGCTGTTCAGCCTAGCTTATGTGTTTCCACCGTTTCCTCTCCTTCTACGCGTGATTGCTCGAATCTAACAGGAGAGAGCTTCAGTGATCCTGATAGCGCCTGCGTGGCCACGCAGGATTTGGTATGCGGATCTAGTGGACATGTCCTCTCTGCCACCGTGCAAACTTCCATTGAGACAGGACCTTGTCATTCAAGGTCCTTTCCAACATCCAAATCTAATTTCTCTGCAGCTGACTGCGTGGAGATTGAACGCTTGATTTTATCGAAGCGAGGATTCTCTGATTCGGTTATCAATACTTTGATATAGGCTAGAAAGCCTGTCACTAGAAAAATCTATCATAAGATATGGTGTAAATATCTTTATTGGTGTGAATCCAAGAGTTACTCATGGAGTAAAGTTGGGATTCCTAGGATTCTGTCTTTTCTCCAAGAAGGATTGGAGAAAGGGTTATCAGCAAGTTCCTTAAGGGGACAAATTTCAGCTTTGTCAATTCTGTTTCACAAACGTTTGGCAAATGTACCAGATGTTCAGTCTTTTTGTCAGGCTTTATCTAGAATTAAGCCTGTATTTAGACCCATTACTCCTCCCTGGAGTTTGAATTTAGTTCTTCGAGTTCTTCAAGGGGTTCCGTTTGAACCCATGCATTCTATGAATATCAAATTGTTATCCTGGAAAGTTCTGTTTTTAGGTTGTTTCAAATAAGAATATTAATCAGGAAATTGTTTTTTCTTCCTTATGTCCTAACCCTTCTTCTAAGAAGGAGCGTATGTTGCATAATTTGGATGTGGTCCGTGCCTTAAAGTTTTACTTACAGGCAACTAAGGATTTCCATCAATCTTCTTCTTTATTCATTGTTTATTCTGGAAAACGTAAGGGTCAGAAAGCTACGGCTACCTCTCTTTCTTTTTGGCTGAAAAGTATCATCCGCCTGGCATATGAGACTGCTGGACAGCAGCCTCCTGAAAGAATTACGGCTCATTCTACTAGGGCTGTGGCTTCCACATGGGCTTTTAGAAGCGATGCATCTGTTGAACAGATTTGTAAGGCTGCGACTTGGTCGTCCCTTCACACTTATTCCAAATTTTACAAATTTGATACTTTTGCTTCTTGGCTATTTTTGGGAGAAAGGTTCTTCAAGCAGTGGTGCCTTCCGTTTAGGTTCCTGTCTTGTCCCTCCCTTTCATCCGTGTCCTATTGCTTTGGTATTGGTTTCCCACAAGTAAGGATGAAATCTGTGGACTCGTCATATCTTTGTAAAAGAAAACTAAATTTCTCTTGTAAGATGTATAGAGTCCACGGATTCATCCTTACTTGTGGGATATTCTCCTCCCCTACAGGAAGTGGCAGAGAGAGCACCCACAGCAGAGCTGCCTATATAGTGCCCCCCTTAGCTCCACCCCCCAGTCATTCTCTCTGCCTGCTTAACTGCTAGGAAGGGCAAAGAGGAGTGTGGTGACAAAAATGTTAGGTTTTTATTTTCTCAAGCAAAAGTTTGTTATTTTTAAATGGTACCGGTGTGTACTATTTACTCTCTGGCAGAAAAAGGATGAAGATTTCTGCAAGGAGGATGATGATCTTAGCATTTTGTAACTAAGATCCACTGCTGTTCTCACAAGGGCTGAAGAGTACAGGAAAACTTCAGTTGGGGGAACAGTTTGCAGGCTAAACTGCATAAAGGTATGTTCAGTCTATTTTTTTCTAGACAGACTGTTATTTCTAGAAAAGGCTGGCAATATCCCCATGAGAGAAGGGTAAGATGTATTCAGACACTTGGATAGGAATTTCAGCTTGCATGAAGGGCTCATTAGTTACTGGTGACACTGTTTGGTAAAAACGTTTTTGTTTATTCAATAAATGATGCAATTATAACGTTTTTTTGAAGGGACTAAAGGGGTCATTGTGGCTTGGTTTTGAGTTTTCTAACCCACATGGTTAATTTAGAGACACTCTAGTGTTTGTCTGTTAGGCCTCAAAACATTGAGTGAGGTGGGAGGGGCCTATTTTCGCGTCTCAGTTGTGCAGTTTCTTTTCCTCTGAGACTTCTAACTGCTTCT
Organism: Bombina bombina; assembly: GCF_027579735.1. Classification (NCBI taxonomy): domain Eukaryota; kingdom Metazoa; phylum Chordata; class Amphibia; order Anura; family Bombinatoridae; genus Bombina; species Bombina bombina. The sequence goes on along the minus strand of NC_069499.1, from coordinate 110,686,438 downwards.
CCAGAGGTTCCTGCCGTGTTTGAGGGCTGTAAAAGAAGTTTTTCCCCCCACAAATTGTTCTGAAGGGCAGGTAGGAGCCACAGCAGAGCTGTGGCAAAGTGCTGAAAGTCTTTTTTACTGGTTTTGATGTTTTTTCAATCCGGTTTTGCCGTTAAGGGGTTAATTGTTTATTTGCATAGCTGTGCAAAGTTACTAAGGCTATATGATACTACTGTAAGCATTTCGTTATGTTTACTGCTTTTTTACACTGTTTTGCAGAATTTGTGCAGCTTTTTTTCTCTTAAAGGCACAGTACCGTTTTATTTCTAAGTGTTATTTACTTTGATTACAGTGTTTTCCAAGCTTGCTTGTTACATTACTAGCCTGTTTAACATGTCTGACACCAAGGAAAATCCTTGTTCAATATGTTTGGAAGCCATTTTGGTACCCCCTCTTAGAATGTGTCCCAATTGTACTGATATGTCTATAAACTATAAAGAACATATATTAGCACTTAAATATAGAGCAATAGATGATTCTCAGTCAGAAGTAAATGAGGGTTCGCCATCTAGCTCTCCCCAAGTGTCACAACCAGTAACGCCCGCACAAGTGACGCCAAGTATCTCTAGTGCGTCAAATTAATTTATTTTACAAGACATGGCCACAGTTATGAATACAACCCTCACAGAGGTTTTATCCTGACTGCCTGGTTTACAAGGAAAGCGGGACAGCTCTGGGTTAAGGAAAAATGCTGAGCAGTCTGACGCTTTAGTAGCCGTATCTGATATGCCCTCACAATGCTCTGAGGTAGGGGTGAGGGATTTGTTATCTGAGGGCGAAATTTCTGACTCGGGATAGACGCTTCCTCAGACAGATTCTGATATGACGGCCTTTAAGCTTGAACACCTCCGCTTATTGCTCAGGGAGGTATTAGCGGCTCTAGATGATTGTGACCCTATAGTGGTCCCAGAGAAATTGTGTAAGATGGATAAATACTTAGAGGTTCCTGTTTACACTGATGTTTTTTTCCAGTCCGTAAGAGGATTGTGGATATTATTGCGTGGGATAGACCAGGTATTCCGTTCATTCCCCCTCTTGTTTATAAGAAAATGTTTCCCATATCTGACACCATGCGGGACTCGTGGCAGGGGGGACTTTTCACATTTCTCGATTGTCTGTAAACAGACAAAGAGAGAGGCGTTCTTACGCTGTGTAGAAGACCTACATACCATGGGTGTGATCCGCCCAGTCCCAAAAGAGGAACAGGGGCTAGGTTTTTACTCAAACCTGTTTGTGGTTTCCAAAAAAGAGGGAACTTTCAGATCAATCTTGGATCTCAAAATTCTAAACAAGTTCCTCAAAGTTCCATCATTCAAGATGGAGACTATTCGGTCTATTCTACCTCTGATCCAGGAGGGTCAATATATGACCACCGTGGACTTAAAGGATGCGTATCTACACATCCCTATTCACAGAATTTTCACAAAGGTGCTAGGGTCCCTTCTGGCGGTTCTACGACCAAGGGGCATAGCAGTGGCGCCTTATCTAGACGACATCTTATTTCAGGCGTCAACTTTCCAGCTATTCGAGTCTCACACGGACATTGTGTTGGTTTTTCTGAGATCTCACGGGTGGACGGTGAACATAAAAATGAGTTCTCTCTTATAAGAGTTTCCTTCCTAGGGACTCTGATAGACTCGGTAGAAATGAAAATATTTCTGACGGCGGTAATAAAATCAAAGCTCTTAACCACTTGCCAAGCTCTTCATTCCATTCCTCGGCCATCAGTGGCTCAGTATATGGAGGTAATCGGACTCATGGTAGCGGCAGTGGACATAGTTCCTTTTGCCCGCCTACCCTCAGACCACTACATATATGCATGCTCAAACAGTGGAATGGGGATTATGCAGATTTGTCTCCTCAACTGCATCTGGACCAGGAGACCAGAGATTCTCTTCTCTGGTGGTGTTCTCTGGACCACCTGTCTCAGGGAATTTGTTTCCGCAGGCCAGAGTGGCTCATTGTAACGACAGATACCAGCCTGCTAGGCTGGGATGCAGTCTGGAACTCCCTGAAAGCACAGGGCTTATAGTCTCGGGAGGAATCTCTTCTCCCGATAAATATTCTAGAACTGAGAGCGATATTCAATGCGCTTCAGGCATGGCCTCAGCTTGCTGCAGCCAAATTCATCAGGTTTCAGTCGGACAACATCACGACTGTAGCTTATATCAATCATCAAGGAGGAACAAGGAGTTCTCTAGCGATGGAGGTAACCAAAATAATCCGATGGGCAGAGGATCACTCTTGCCATCTCTCAGCAATCCACATCCCAGGAGTAGAGAACTGGGAGGCGGATTTCCTAAGTCGTTAGACTTTTCATCTGGGGGAGTGGGAACTCCATCCGGAGGTATTTGTCCAGCTGATTCAGCTATGGGGCACACCAGAATTGGATCTGATGGCGTCCCATCAGAATGCCAAACTTTCTCGTTATGGGTCCAGGTCCTGGGATCCCAAGGCGGTACTGATAGATGCTCTAGCAGTGCCTTGGTCCTTCAATCTGGCCTATGTATTTCCTCTCCTTCTACGTCTGGTTGCCAGAATAAAGCAGGAGAGATCTTCTGTGATTCTGATAGCACCTGCGTGGCCACGCAGGACTTGGTATGCAGACTTAGTGGACATGTCCTCGGTTCTACCATGGACTCTGCCAATGAGGCAGGACCTTCTAATCCAAGGTCTGTTCACGCATCCAAATATAATTTCTCTGCGTCTGACTGCTTGGTGATTGAACGCCTGATTCTATCAAAGCGTGGTTTCTCTGAGTCGGTCATTGATACCCTGATTCAGGCTAGAAAGCCTGTTACCAGGAAGATCTATCATAAGATTCGGCGCAAATATCTTTATTGGTGTGAATCCAAAGGTTACTCGTGGAGTAAGATTAGGATTCCTAGAATATTATCTTTTCTCCAAGAAGGTTTGGAGAAGGGATTATCAGCTAGTTCCTTATAAGGACAAATATCTGCTTTGTCTATTCTTCTACACAAATGTCTGGCAGATGTCCCAGACGTTCAAGCATTTAGTCAGGCTTTGGTCAGAATCAAGCCTGTATTTAAACATGTTGCTCCGCCATGGAGCCTAAATTTAGTTTTTAACGTTCTTTAAGGGGTTCCGTTTGAACCTATGCATTCCATGGATATTAAGCTTCTATCTTGGAAAGTTTTGTTTTTAGTAGCTATCTCTTCGGCTCGAAGAGTTTCTGAGCTATATGCTTTACAGTGTGATTCCCCTTATCTTATTTTCCATGCAGATAAGGTGGTTTTGCGTACCAAACCTGGGTTTCATCCTAAGGTTGTTTCTTATAAGAATATCAATCAAGAGATTGTTGTTCCTTCACTGTGTCCTAATCCTTCTTCAAAGAAGGAACGTCTGTTGCACAATCTTGATGTGGTTCGTGCTTTAAAGTTCTACTTACAAGCAACTAAAGATTTCCGTCAAACATCTTCATTGTTTGTTGTTTATTCTGGTAAGCGGAGAGGTCAGAAGGCTACTGCTACCTTTCTTTCCTTTTGGCTGAAAAGCATCATCCGTTTGGCTTATGAGACTGCTGGCCAACAATCTCCTGAAAGAATTACTGCTCATTCTACTAGAGCTGTGGCTTCCACATGGCTTTTAAAAATAAGGCTTCTGTTGAACAGATTTGTAATGCGGCGACTTGGTCTTCGATTCATACTTTTTCCAAATTTTACAAATTTGATACTTTTGCTTCTTCGGAGGCTATTTTTGGGAGAAAGGTTCTACAAGCAGTGGTGCCTTCCGTTTAAGGTCCCTGTCTTGTCCCTCCCTTCATCGGTGTCCTAAAGCTTTGGTATTGGTATCCCACAAGTAAGGATGAATCCGTGGACTCGATACATCTTACAAGAGAAAACATAATTTATGCTTACCTGATAAATTTATTTCTCTTGTTATGTATCGAGTCCATGGCCCGCCCTGTTTATTAAGACAGGCATATATATTTTTATTTTTAAACTTTCAGTGACCACTGCACCCTATAGTTTCTCCTTTTTCTTCCTAGCCTTCGGTCGAATGACTGGGGGGTGAAGCTAAGGGGGGAGCTATGTAGGCAGCTCTGCTGTGGTGCTCTTTGCCACTTCCTGTTAGCAGGAAGTTAATATCCCACAAGTAAGGATGAAATCCGTGGACTCGTCATATCGTAAAAGAAAGTAATTTATCAGGTAAGCATAAATTTTAGTTTTTTTTGTGGCGGGCGGAGGCCCACTACTGCTCGCTATCAGCGATCATCTCTCCGTGGGCGGTCATCCGGTCCGGATGTCCTTTTTTAGACATTTCCTTTATCTAGGGATAGGGTCTTCACCCAAGGGTTTTTTTAGGAGACGCCGGATGCAGATCTCGGGTCATCCCGTTTTCAGTACCAATTCATGGTTCGGGATCCTCAGGCGGAGCTAATGAATGCATTAGTGGTGCCTTGGAGGTTGATACCATTTTTTTTTTGCAGCCATTTCACTCCTTCCTCAAGTTGGTGGCTCTAACCTAGCAGGAGCAGGCGTCAAGGATGCTTATTGCTTCGTCGCGAACGCTAAGTTCGCGGTTTAGTGGGACTGTTGGGTCCCCTTCCATGAGGGTTGGCTTGTCGCAGGGACCTGTTGGATCTGGGCCCTTTTGCTTCTTCAGTCCTTAAAATTCTGAGGCGCACTGCATGGGGATTGACGCTTAGCCTTAGCCAGGAGAAGGTTTCTGACAGGTTATGGTCCTCTCCCTCTAGCGCATATCTGGCTCCTCGTCAGAAGGATCCACTTCTTCTGTGAAGAGCGTGGGTCGGTCTAGCACTCTATCAAGTCTGCCAGGCTTATTTTCCTTCCTCCAGGATTATCTGGTGAAGGGCTTCTTAGCTGGTTCCTTGTTCTGACAGTTTGGCCCTGTCTGTTTTCAGTCTGGAGGCTTGCTGAGCTTCCGAATGTGCAGTTTTCTGTTCATCTGTTAGCTTTCTGTCTATGATCAGGCCGGGACGGCCGGATGCTCCTCAGTGGAGCTTAGATCTTGTTCTCCTGGCTGCATCGGGCTAAGTCGAACCTATGCATTGACTTTTGGTTGTTATCTTGTAGGATTATTTTTCTTTTTTGCTTCTGCATGCAGAGGTCTCTAAAGAATGCAACCTTGCAATGCGATCCTTTTTATCTGGTGTTTCACGATAATAGGGCTGTTCTACGTACCTAATTGGTCTTGCCACCTAGGGTCGTGTTTAATCGCATTTCCATCAAGAAATTGTGATTCCTTCTTATGTTCTGTTCTTTCTTCCTTGAGGGAAAGTTTTCCGTATTGGATAGATTCGTTCCTTGAAGTTCTTCTTCAGGCTTCTTTGGTTTTGACAGATTTTTTCTCGGTTTGTTTTCTATCTGGGAATCGTAAGGGTCAAATGGCTCTTTGACTTCCTTATCTTTTAGTTGAGGAATATCTTCCGCTTGACATAAGAGACAGCGGGACTTGAGGCTTCTCAGAAGATATGGCTCATTCTATGTGAGCAGTGTTGTCTTTTGGACCTTTTAAAATAAGGCCTCTATGGATCATTCTTCTGTGGAAGCAACCTTCGGGAGATAGGGTTTTTGTAGGCTGTGGTGCTCTCAGATGGGGTCCGCCTTTCCTTTTTTTCCCTCCCGTTAGCGTTCAGTGTCCTCTAGAGCTTTGGTATAATTTCCCACAAGTAAGGAATGCAGCTGTGGACTCTCTCTGTATTAAGAAGGGAAACATAAATTATGCTTACCTGATAATTTCCTTTCCTTCTCTACAGGGAGAGTCCACAGCTCCCGCCCGTTTACTCCGATGGGCAGCCCTAAATTTTAACTTTCTTTTGGAACCTTTTTCACCCTGATATTTCTCCTACTGTTCCTTGATCCCTCGGCAGAATGACTGGGGCATGAGGGAAGTGGGGGAGGTATTTAAGCCTTTGACTGGGGTGTCTTTGCCTCCTCCTGGTGGCCAGAATCCGTATTTCCCACAAGTAAGGAATGCAGCTGTGGACTCTCCCTGTACAGAAGGAAATTATCAGGTAAGCATAATTTGTTTTTGGGCAAATAGAGGCTGCTCTTGTGGAAATAGCTAGCTACAGAAGATTATATGCTTTTGTTTGCTTCCTTGATCAAGTGTCTCTCTCTCTCTCTTTATTAACATAAAATATTATGCCACTATAAAACCAACATTATGCAAAGAGAAGCAGTCCTTATCTTTAAGGTAAGGCATCAGGAATTGTATACATGTAGCCCACTTGTACATTTCACAGGTAAGAACTTTTCCACAGGATATTAGTCTGATCCAATCTATAAGGACAGTCCATCCCCAATTTTTAAAAGGGATTAATAATGAAATAATCCAAAAAAAAAACTTAAGCATACAGTAGCTTCAGTTGTGGAGCAAACAAATAAAGTGCATTACAGGAAGACATGTTATATATTTTGTTCTAATGGCAGTGAGAGTCCACAAATGTATTCATTACCTATGGGGAAGTCAACACCTGGCCACCAGGAGGAGGCAAAAACATCCGAGTCAAAGCATTAAGTATCCAACCCCCCGTAATTATTTGCCTTGTCTACTAGGAGGTAGGCAGAGAATGGTGCTCTGATGAAGATTGGATTTTATGCTCCTTGATTGTTTCCTGCAAGAAAGGACAGTGGTATGTTTAGTAAGGGTTTTGGTGAAAGTTAGCCTCTAGATGTTGCAGGGAAGATTCTCATGCCTCCTTCCAGTTTTCTCTCTTCTAACACCCCTCCAGGCATCTGGTGTTAGTTACACTGCTTTCCTTTATTTCCCAGGTACCTGTAAGATGGATGTTTTGTGCTGTCAGACCTGAAGGTGCTGTGACTGCTCCACAGCTTAAGACCTCTGAGGGCAAGTCCTGCTTGGCTTGTCTCCTATCGGGCAGAGAGAGATTGGACACTGGGACTGTTCTGTGGTGACAGGGTGGCACTATTATACTCTCAGGAGGGTTTATTATTGAGACCAACATATATCCTTTCTAGTGGGATATTTGGGCGGCTTAGGAGCAGATATCGGGTATGTCTCCTAGCAGGGGTTTAGCTGCTAGCGGCAGCATTTTACCTGCGTTTTTGTTCCCTGGTCATGGCCACAAGTTATTTATGTGAGTTTGTGTTATACACCCACTACTCCTTTACTGAGTGTTGGGGACTTATCTAGGGCTCTCGGCCTTTATTAAGTATTTAAGTAGTTTTTAAGTAGTTTTTCGGGGCTTGATTGCCACTTGGAGCGGTACTTTGCAGCACACTTTTACAGACCTTGCAGAGGGTGGGGCCTTATTGAGAGCGTTGCGCCATGCAGGTCGAGGCGCTCTAGCTGTGCAGTTACAGCCGTAGCTCGGTCGGATCCTCCTCTCCAGATACCCGGATCACACAGTATCCTGTTGCATTGCTATTCCAAGTACCTGAAGTATCCTGTTGCATTGCTATTCCAAGTACCTGAAGTATCCTGTTGCATTGCTATTCCAAGTACCTGAAGTATCCTGTTGCATTGCTATTCCAAGTACCTGTGTATCCTGTTGCATTGCTATTCCAAGAACCTGTGTATCCTGTTGCATTGCTATTCCAAGTACCTAAAGTATCCTGTGGCATTGATCCTTGCCTTTGTATGATATCAGTCTGTTCTTAGTTCAAGCTCCATCTTTTCTTTTAGCAAGCTCTCACACGGAAACACTTTTGTGTCTCCTTCGCTCCCACATTTGTAAGATAAATCTAGACAAGAGCTCTCCCCTTCCCAGTACAAGGGTGTGTTTCCTGGGAACCATAATAGATTTGGTTTCCATGAAAATCATTTTGACAGATCGGGCAAAGCTTCAATCTGCCTGCCGTTAGTTACAGTCCATTTGTCACCTCGAGTTGGATCAATGTATGCAAGTGGTAGGACTCATGGTAGCGGCCACCGATATTATTCCTTTTGTGTGCTTCTGTCTGAGACCTCTACAACTATGTATGCTCAGTCAGTGGAATGGCAATCACTTCAATCTGTCTCAGTCAATCAGTCTAGATCAGGCGACGAGAGATTCCCTCTCCTGGTGACTCTCAGGATCATCTGTCTCAGGGGGTTTGCTTTTTGAGACCATCCTGGGAAATTTTAACTATGGATGCCGGTCTAAAAGGTTGAGGAGCTGTGTGGGGTTTCCTAAGGGCTCAGGGAACCTGGTAGCTGGAATAGTTGTCCCTGCCTATCAACATTCTGGAACTGAGGGCCATCTTCAATGCTCTGATGGCGTGGCCTCAACTTCGTTCTGTCTGCTTTATCAGATTCCAGTCGGACAACATTACCTCTGTAGCCTATATAAATCACCAGGGAGGAATCAAAGCTTGCATTCTTCAATGGGCGGAATCTTACAACTGCCACATCTCGGCCATTCATATTCCAGACGTGGACAATTGGGAAGCGGACTCCCTGAGCAGATACTGGTCCCTTCATTGGGAGGTGTTCATAGAGTTAACATTCCAGTGGGGGGTTCCTGAGATAGAACTTATGGCCTCTCGTCTCAATGCCAAACTGCCCAGATACGGGTCGAGATCAAGGGACCCTCAAACAGTTTTGGTGGTTACGTTAGCAGATCCGTGAAACTTCAGTCTTATATATCTATTTTCTACGATTGCTCTCCTTCCTCCCTGGAAGTTACTTTAGCGAGCGGACCTTCTTCATCAGGGTCCTTTTCTTTATCAAAATCTAGATTCTCTGAAGCTGACTGCGTGGAGATTGAATGCCTAGATTGAACAGAGTTATTGATACCCTGATTCAGGCTCATAAGCCGGTGACTAGACTTCTTTACCACAAGGTAGACCGTACTTGGTTGTCTTGGTGTGAAGATCAAGGTTTCCCCTGGCACAGAAAGGCTTGTAAGCCAGTTCTCTTAAGGGTCAGATTTCTGCCCTTTCTGTTTTGCTTCATAAGAAGTTGGCTAGTTTGCCTGTTAAGTCTTTTGTTCAGGCTATTGCAAGAATTAGGCCTGTGTTCAAATCTGTTGCTCCTCCTTGGAGCCTTAATCTTGTTCTTCGAGTTCTTCTCTGTTTGAGCCTATGCATTCTATTGACATTAAACTTTTGTCCTGGAAAGTTTTGTTTTTGTTAGCTATCTCCTCTGCTCGTTGAGTCTGAGTTATCTGCTTTACAGTGTGATCTTTCATATCTTATTTTTTTATGCAGACAAGGCGGTTTTGTGTGCTAAGTTGGGGGTTTTGCCTAAGGTTGTCTCTTCACGCAATATCAATCAGGAGATTGTGGTGCCGTCTTTTTGTCCCAATCCTTCTTTGCAGAAGGAGCGCTTGTTAAACAATCTGGATGTAGTTAGAGCCTTAAAGTTCTACCTTCATACTACCAAGGAATTTTGACAGCCCTCTTCCCTGTTCATTAGGTATGCTGGAAAACGCAGGGGTCACTACAACAAATTTTTCTTTTTGGTTGAGAAGTCTAATTCATATGTCCTATGTGGAGGTGGGACAGCAGCCTCCTTCAAGGATTACAGCTCATTCTACCCGTGCAGTGTCTTGGGCATTCAAGAATGAGGCTTCTGTGAAACAGATCTGTGAAGTGGCTACTTGGTCCACATTACATACCTTTTCTAAATTTAAAAAATTCATTGTTTTTGCCTCAGCTGAGGCTCCCTTTGGAAGAAAAGTTCTTCAGGAGGTGGTGCCTTCACTGCCTTCAGTTTAGGGCTGCCTTCCTTTATTTGTCCCTCCCTATTCATTCTGTGTCCTCTTCAGCTTGTGTATTAGTTTCCCATATGTAATTAATGAATTAGTGTACTCTCACTGCCATTAGAAAGAAAACAAAACGTATGCTTACCTGATTATTTTCTTTCTTGGCAGTGAGAGTCCACGAACCTGCCCTGTTATTACTGTAACGGCGGCAGGTTTCCTAAGGGGGTAGAGGAAGTGGGAGGGATACTTAATATTTTGACTGGTGTGCCTTTGCCTCCTCCCGGTGTTGAATTCCCCATATGAATGAATTTGTGGATTCTCAATGCCAAGAAAGAAAATAATTTATCAGGTAAGCATAATTTTTGTTATCTTAAAAGACAAACTAATTCAAAACCAATTCTGTGATACAGATGTGGAATAAGAAATCCTTATGCAAATAACTAAATTTAAAGAAGCAATATGCCATGTGTGTCGGAAATAGGGCATATAATGAATATATAAAAAAGGGACCTTCTACACCGCCAAACAACATTGCCCAAATATGTACTGTTTCAAAATGAACATCTTTAACCTGACATTTTTATGCACAACATTTTTTACCAAAATGATGTGTTGTTGATACATGTGCATAATAGACACATTTCTTTCCTATGGCATGGAGAGTCCACAAAACATTCTAATTACTAGTGGGATATTCACTCCTGGCCAGCAGGAGGAGGCAAAGAGCACCCCAGCAGAGCTGTTAAGTGTCACTTCACTTACCCATAACCCCCAGTCATTCTCTTTGCATTGATCATGGGAGGATGGCGAAGATGGTGTCTGAAGATTTTAATCCTTTTTTTTTTTTTATTGAGGAACCGTAAAATACAAAATTCAGGTATACACATAAATATACAGTTGAAAAAGTTACAAACAATATGATTGGTGTATATTCGTGCTATTGCCACACGTATATAAGTATTATATAAGATTCAATATTGAACATTTTGATATTTGTCCTCATTTTTAAAAGCAAATATTATGGAACACTCTTGAATCCTTGTAGATATTTTGTATAATAATGTTATTAACATAAACAGATCTAGTTAAGATAACTAGTGACCCAAGTCAGGAGAACCAACACTTCATAACAATAGGAACACACTATATAGGGGATACCAGCTAGGGTGGCTGTATGTTATATTAAGAAGATAAAATAAAACTATCTCTTAAGCATCAGAGGTCTTATTTACACTTAACAGAGACATTTAATTGAAAAACACATAGTATCTCATCCAATGCATAAACAATTTGTGTACAGATATTATGTTCACACTAAAGGCTGCTCTACGGTCATATGTGGGATTCTTAAAATGCAGTGTGTCAAAGCATTTACTGAATACATTCATTCTTATATTCGTCATCCCTGCGGCCTCGGCCGCCAGCCACAGGGGCTGCATATGCATTCCGTCATGATTACCTGCAGCAATGACCAAAGGTATATAGTAATGGCACCTTTTTAGTTTTTCCTATAATGAAAATCCCGCCAGGGGCCCCCTCAAAACCCCCAGACAGGACACAGTCTCAGTACTGCCAGTCAATATACAATTAGGATTGCCCATGCAGTATCTTTGCAAAATATATTACTAATAACATTTCTGCGCTTACTATGTGGCAAGTAATTAAAATGGGAACCAATGCTGCAATACACAAATGACGAATAAAACACATTAGGAAACAGATTAGGCTTAAGAAAACAAATTGGAAAACTTTTTGAGACCTGTTTTATATATATGAAAAAAACAGCAAATTCCCCATGAGATATAGCCAGTCAATAAAATCCAATAGCACCTTGTATCCACTAGCAAACACTTATTCGGCTGTCCCCCTACCAATGTGGGAAAACCGCAGGCAACCCTTATGTGTACAGTGCACGATAAAGAAATGGTTCTTCAGCAGTGGCCCCACAATTAAAGATGACCAGAGTCACACTTTGACAACGTATAAGGCATATAGTGCACACACTGACCCCAGAAGCTCAAGTTCAGCATCCACTAATGCGGAATAGGTGGTGCAAATCAATATGCTAACTCACCCTTCTGCCGACCTGCTCCGTGAAACGTCACCGTCTCCAACCCGGATTGTGTATGTGCAGAGATGTAGGCGTATAGGCACTGCCGCCTGTTCACTTACCAATAGTAAGCCTCTATTGCCTTTCCTGTTCACTCGACCGGGTGCTGAAGTCTGACGTAGACGGAGGGGGGGGTGTGCGGTAATGCCGGTTCCTATTGGTTGGGCCACCTGCTCTTTGATCCAATGCTGCCAATTGCGATGGAGTACCAACCAGGTGAGGGTTCAGCTCTGTGGTAGCCAAGGGCGGAGACTGCAGGGAAGGATTCCTTGTAATCCAAAGAGATAAGTAGAAAAAAGAGAACGCAGACCTCCTCCAAGATAAAAGTCCAAAATTTATTTGTTCAAAAACAGGATAAAATCAGAGAAATCCTGCAGCACAGGAAATGAGAACATAGAAGAAAGGGTTTGACTAGTTTCGGCTTGTGGCCGTAATCATAAACCTAATAACAATTGATTACACCAAAAGAGAGGGAGAGACCTCTCTACAAGACTGCACATATAGCACTCTGTGCCTGGACTAATGATGGAGAAATTGGGAATTTAAAATATAACTTTTATTAGATACATTAAAATAAAACACTCAATTAAAAACAACCTAGAAGTAGTAGGCCTATTCCTTAATCTTCTGTAAGCCTTTGATGTGTTATAGGTGCTTAGAAGGAAATTGCGTAGGTAGGGAGTTATAAGTGAGGCCACTTTGTTCAGTAATAATTTAAATACTAAAGTGTTAATATTTGTGTGTCAAATGCACATATATCTAAGTATCTAAATATATTATTGATTTTTGCTTGGGTATTGGAATTGAATTCAATGCTAGTAACGTTCAGTGAACTCCAAAATACACATCAGAAGTAATGTTAGAAACTTCACTTTATTAACAACTGCCACTCCTGTTTGATCTTTTGTTGGAGTATAGATAGTTAAAATATTCAGAATAATCAGGTCTCACGTGACAGTTTGTGATCCTGAATTATTTGGTTATATTTTTGAGAATTCAAATGTGTATTGTGTATCTTCTTTATTCAACTTTTTCCCATAGTTAATAGGTTTATTGTTACATTAAATTATTTACAACCTCTGTGTGGTTCAGTTGATTCATTTGTGTCAGAATATTAACAAGGTCTGTTTCTGTTTACTAGCTAGTCATACGTCCAAATATCAGTAATTCTGTGTTTGGCGTAAGGATTATTATCCCATTATCTCAGTACCACTTTCACATATGGAATTCTTGTAGGATTGTGTTATTTTGTAATAGGAAGTATATGTGCGACTTCTATTAAGTTCAATCCTAATGGTAATAATGTGCACTTTTCAGTAACATAGTGTAATATAGTTCTTACACCTAATGACTCAGCCAATATAAGTGTGCTGAATCTTGGTAGATATTGAAACAATAGGATGCATCAACTGTTACATTTAACTGGATAGAAAAACAAGGGGCGCCAACATAGTGTGAATCAGTTTGGAAAACTGGAAAACAGTAGTTATAATAAAATCTACTCACAAGTGGAGTGGCACCTAGAACCAACTGGGTGCATACAGGCAGGCTGACATTCAGGACCAGCAGTCAGTACGCTGGGGGTCTCACCCGGGAGACCTGTGGGTGGGTCAGATGAGGTATATGGAGTCGGCTGTGTGTCGTCTGGTGAGCCGGATCGCCACTGTGGAAGTCCAAAGGGCTGTGTTGTTTATCCCAAAAGGGTAGCTGCTCACACGATCAGCCTTGTTTCCAAACGAGTTTCCAATGTCAGTGTATGGAACAAAGGGATAAAAACCAAACTGGGTATAACCACTGCAAACTGTGGTAATATTAAAAAGGCACAGAAAACCGGGTCTGTCTAAAAACAAGTATTTAATTGCTACGCGTTTCTCAGTCCGTAAAGGACCGTTTCCTCAGGCATATACAAAGGTGTTCAACAGGCTACCATTTATACCTGACAGTGACCCGGAATCAAAATGTGGAGGTCATCTCCAAAGAATTGACAATAAAATGTTAAAAAACAAAAATACAATAAAAAATGGAACATGTATCAAAATTGTGTTTGAGCAGCAATCAGATAATATATTCATATCATGAAAAAACAAAAAACAAAAAGAACAAACATAAAAACAGCATGTATTTGCATTGATGAGTAACACCTGTGATAGTGTTTCTGAAAAAAAAAAAAAAAAAAAAAGCTAAACCTGTGTATATATCCTATCCTATAGATAAACATGTTGTCACCTCAAAAGACTATTGGGTTATATGAAAATAAGATCCCAATGGTGACTATTGTTTAGTGTGCAAAACAAATCTGTATATAATCAATAAAGAATATATATAAACTAGAAAAAATATATATATGTTTTCCTCTGGGTTGGGCTCGAACCCTTGACCTTGTGTATGCTAGGCTTTTACTGATCTAAAAGAGCTATTCGGATATGACAACAAATGAGATTGATATCACTCGTAATATACCAAACAATAGTAGATAATATGGATGTATTAGAAATATGAGTTTGCAGAAAACATTGTTCTTGTAAAGAGCCCTCATATCTTATATTCTAGAAACAAAAATAAGATGGTTATGGTCGATAGATTCTAGATAGATTAAGAAAAATGGTCTTTTATGTATCTAGATAATGAATTAAGGAACGCTATCTCAAACTAGCGGTCCCAAATATAAATTAAATGTCTATGTAAATGTTGAAGGTGTTGGATGAAGATTAAATGAAAGAATATAGCAATCCTTGTTTGGAGAGATATAAATATGCTATATGCTAGCTGTTGTAATACTGGTAAAAAAGTGATGTAAAAATGGTAAAAAATGGTTCATGGAAAAAACCTATTGAGAAATATTAGAAAATTGTATATATTAAAAAATCTAATGATATACTGCTAAAAAGTGTATATATATAAAAAGAACCTTCGTTTAAAGCATATATTTTTACTAAATGCTAGCTGTGAAGGTTCTAGTGATACTGCTCATGATATTCTTTTTCTAAACTCATATTGATAATAAATTGTTTCAAATATTTTGGGTGGGATACGAACCCGTGTCTATATATGTAAGGACCCTATGTTTAGTCCGATGAGCTATCTGGAAATAGCAAAGTATATAGGAATCTTAGTGTGGTTGACTCTAAACTAATCGATATAACATTAAAAATGCTGTACACTAATAGGAGTGATTCAACTCATTGATTCTTAGTGTTTGTGTGTATCTCTGATGGTGATGTCTTGATTAATAAATGTATTAGAAAATGTTGTAGAGAATCTATTGATGTAAACTGGATATGTATATGAGATCTAAATATGATGTATGTATCTGAGAAAATGTCGTAATAATGAATGTATGAAAAATATCGTTGGAAATCTGTTGTTGTAAACTGAATGTAGTATGTAATGTGATCTCTGCAAAGGACGGACTTATATGAAAGCAGCCAAATCAACATTGGCATTCAAACCCAGTGGATACAAAGTTTTGAGTTTATGTATCCAGTAAGTTTCTAATTGTCTAAGTTTAATTAGACGATCATAATCAGTGGATGGAGGTACATGGTCTATCGGAATTACTTTAAAAATATCTGCTCTACCATCATGTATTGTTTCACAGTGATTTGGAACACTGTGATTAATCTTACTTTTTTTACAGTTTTTACAATTCCGATAGTGTTCACCCCAACGGGTGCGTACGTTCCTAATGGTACGCCCAATGTATTGGACCCCACAAACACAATTTAAAAGATATATAATATACTTAGATTTGCAATTGAGGCGATGTGATATCTGATAAGACAAACCAGTAGTGTTAGATTTAAATGTTTTTTGAGAACATATAAATTTACACATATTACATCCTCTTTTGCCACATTTATATGAACCATATAATCTCAAAAAACTCTGTGTTTTTTTCAAATTACTTATAGATGATTGGCTGTGTTTTACCCTTTTGCTAGGTGCTAGTTTGTTCCTAAGGGTTGGTGCCCGTCTGTAAACAATTTTAGGTCTCTCCTTAACTATATTTTTTAAAAAAGGATCCTTTTGAATAATGTTCCAATGTTTGTTGAGTATATTGCAAATTTTTTTATGATTGCCGTTGTATTGTGTTATAAAGAGAGGTTCACTATTGGCATCCCTATTAATTGTTTTGTTTGGATTGGTTGTGTTATTTTCAAACTTTTCAAAAAAGAGATCTCTATCCAAGTCTCGTGCTTTTTTTAAACATCGATCAAGTAAATCAGCCGGGTAACCTTTGTCCAAAAAACGTTGATACAAAATCATGCTTTGTGAGTCAAAGGTATCTAACTCTGAACAATTCCGACGAATTCTTTGGAATTGACTAAAAGGGATATTTCTTTTCCACCCAATGTGGTGGTTACTGGAATAATCAAAGTAACTGTTGCTATCCACCTTTTTGAAAAAGGTTTTGGAGACAACATTCCCTGTACTACCCCAGCTCAACAATAAATCCAAGTATTCTATTGAGGAATTTTGGATATTAGCTGTGAAAGTAAGAACCATATGGTTGTTATTTAAATGTTCTACTATTGAATTGGCTAGAGCAATATCCCCTTTTAAAATAAAAATTAGATCGTCAATGTAACGGCCATAGAATACCAGGTTCGCCCAAAAGTTTGCAGAGCCTATTTTAGTGAACAGTATGAACCCCAACAGAAATATGCAAGTGATATATTCAGAAACAGAGGGCCTAACTACTCATCTGTTTGAAGATTACATCCACACAGACATAAAGGTTAAATCCCAATTTATACCATCACTATCAACTAATCATTATATTGAACTATTTCAAAGATCAGTCATTGAAGATCTAGAGAAATTATCCAAAAATCAAAAGAAACAATATTATTTTCATAAAAGTGAACAAATAGCTTTACATACTTTGGCCAATAACAGAAATTTGATAATCAGGGATGCCGACAAGGGCGGTGGTATTGTCTTACAAGACATTGGTGACTATTTAAAAGAGGCAAATAACATTTTAACAGATACAAACTATTACAGAGAAATCATGTTCAATCCCACTAATACCTTTATAAAGGCATATAATGATCTGATACAGAAAGGAATTGCAACAGGCATTTTGAACAAAGAAGAAAAAGAATTTCTAAAAGTAACCAATCCTAGTGTAGCACACTATTATCACCTGCCCAAAATACATAAAAACCAAGCTAATCCACCTGGGCGCCCTATTATAGCAGGTATAGGCAATCTCACCTATAACCTATCTTTTTATATAGACCAATTTCTACAAAAATACGTGGTCAATTTACCTTCTTATATCAAAGACAGTACTCACCTTTTATACCAACTCAGAAATGTTTGCAATAACAATAACCTAATATGGATCACTTGTGATGTTGGTTCCCTCTATTCCAATATTTGTCACAACATGGGAATCAATGCGATTTCAGTTTTCCTAGAGAAAGATCTATACATGCCAGATCTTCAAAAGGAATTCATTTTGGAAGGGATAGAGTATATACTCAAACATAATTATTTTATCTTTCAGGACAAATTTTTTCTGCAAGTCAAGGGTACGACCATGGGTACCAGGTTCGCCCCAAGTTTTGCCAATCTCTTTATGGGAATTTTTGAAGATCAATACATTTACTCTGCAAACTTTTGGGCGAACCTGGTATTCTATGGCCGTTACATTGACGATCTCATTTTTATTTTAAAAGGGGATATTGCTCTAGCCAATTCAATAGTAGAACATTTAAATAACAACCATATGGGTCTTACTTTCACAGCTAATATCCAAAATTCCTCAATAGAATACTTGGATTTATTGTTGAGCTGGGGTAGTACAGGGAATGTTGTCTCCAAAACCTTTTTCAAAAAGGTGGATAGCAACAGTTACCTTGATTATTCCAGTAACCACCACATTGGGTGGAAAAGAAATATCCCTTTTAGTCAATTCCAAAGAATTCGTCGGAATTGTTCAGAGTTAGATACCTTTGACTCACAAAGCATGATTTTGTATCAACGTTTTTTGGACAAAGGTTACCCAGCTGATTTACTTGATCGATGTTTAAAAAAAGCACGAGACTTGGATAGAGATCTCTTTTTTGAAAAGTTTGAAAATAACACAACCAATCCAAACAAAACAATTAATAGGGATGCCAATAGTGAACCTCTCTTTATAACACAATACAACAGCAATCATAAAAAAAATTTGCAATATACTCAACAAACATTGGAACATTATTCAAAAGGATCCTTTTTTAAAAAATATAGTTAAGGAGAGACCTAAAATTGTTTACAGACGGGCACCAACCCTTAGGAACAAACTAGCACCTAGCAAAAGGGTAAAACACAACCAATCATCTATAAGTAATTTGAAAAAAACACAGAGTTTTTTGAGATTATATGGTTCATATAAATGTGGCAAAAGAGGATGTAATATGTGTAAATTTATATGTTCTCAAAAAACATTTAAATCTAACACTACTGGTTTGTCTTATCAGATATCACATCGCCTCAATTGCGAATCTAAGTATATTATATATCTTTTAAATTGTGTTTGTGGGGTCCAATACATTGGGCGTACCATTAGGAACGTACGCACCCGTTGGGGTGAACACTATCGGAATTGTAAAAACTGTATAAAAAGTAAGATTAATCACAGTGTTCCAAATCACTGTGAAACAATACATGATGGTAGAGCAGATATTTTTAAAATAATTCCGATAGACCATATACCTCCATCCACTGATTATGATCGTCTAATTAAACTTAGACAATTAGAAACTTACTGGATACATAAACTCAAAACTTTGTATCCACTGGGTTTGAATGCCAATGTTGATTTGGCTGCTTTCATATAAGTCCGTCCTTTGCAGAGATCACATTACATACTACATTCAGTTTACAACAACAGATTTCCAACGATATTTTTCATACATTCATTATTACGACATTTTCTCAGATACATACATCATATTTAGATCTCATATACATATCCAGTTTACATCAATAGATTCTCTACAACATTTTCTAATACATTTATTAATCAAGACATCACCATCAGAGATACACACAAACACTAAGAATCAATGAGTTGAATCACTCCTATTAGTGTACAGCATTTTTAATGTTATATCGATTAGTTTAGAGTCAACCACACTAAGATTCCTATATACTTTGCTATTTCCAGATAGCTCATCGGACTAAACATAGGGTCCTTACATATATAGACACGGGTTCGTATCCCACCCAAAACATTTGAAACAATTTATTATCAATATGAGTTTAGAAAAAGAATATCATGAGCAGTATCACTAGAACCTTCACAGCTAGCATTTAGTAAAAATATATGCTTTAAACGAAGGTTCTTTTTATATATATATACACTTTTTAGCAGTATATCATTAGATTTTTTAATATATACAATTTTCTAATATTTCTCAATAGGTTTTTTCCATGAACCATTTTTTACCATTTTTACATCACTTTTTTACCAGTATTACAACAGCTAGCATATAGCATATTTATATCTCTCCAAACAAGGATTGCTATATTCTTTCATTTAATCTTCATCCAACACCTTCAACATTTACATAGACATTTAATTTATATTTGGGACCGCTAGTTTGAGATAGCGTTCCTTAAATCATTATCTAGATACATAAAAGACCATTTTTCTTATTCTATCTAGAATCTATCGACCATAACCATCTTATTTTTGTTTCTAGAATATAAGATATGAGGGCTCTTTACAAGAACAATGTTTTCTGCAAACTCATATTTCTAATACATCCATATTATCTACTATTGTTTGGTATATTACGAGTGATATCAATCTCATTTGTTGTCATATCCGAATAGCTCTTTTAGATCAGTAAAAGCCTAGCATACACAAGGTCAAGGGTTCGAGCCCAACCCAGAGGAAAACATATATATATTTTTTCTAGTTTATATATATTCTTTATTGATTATATACAGATTTGTTTTGCACACTAAACAATAGTCACCATTGGGATCTTATTTTCATATAACCCAATAGTCTTTTGAGGTGACAACATGTTTATCTATAGGATAGGATATATACACAGGTTTAGCTTTTTTTTTTTTTTTCAGAAACACTATCACAGGTGTTACTCATCAATGCAAATACATGCTGTTTTTATGTTTGTTCTTTTTGTTTTTTGTTTTTTCATGATATGAATATATTATCTGATTGCTGCTCAAACACAATTTTGATACATGTTCCATTTTTTATTGTATTTTTGTTTTTTAACATTTTATTGTCAATTCTTTGGAGATGACCTCCACATTTTGATTCCGGGTCACTGTCAGGTATAAATGGTAGCCTGTTGAACACCTTTGTATATGCCTGAGGAAACGGTCCTTTACGGACTGAGAAACGCGTAGCAATTAAATACTTGTTTTTAGACAGACCCGGTTTTCTGTGTCTTTTTAATATTACCACAGTTTGCAGTGGTTATACCCAGTTTGGTTTTTATCCCTTTGTTCCATACACTGACATTGGAAACTCGTTTGGAAACAAGGCTGATCGTGTGAGCAGCTACCCTTTTGGGATAAACAACACAGCCCTTTGGACTTCCACAGTGGCGATCCGGCTCACCAGACGACACACAGCCGACTCCATCTACCTCATCTGACCCACCCACAGGTCTCCCGGGTGAGACCCCCAGCGTACTGACTGCTGGTCCTGAATGTCAGCCTGCCTGTATGCACCCAGTTGGTTCTAGGTGCCACTCCACTTGTGAGTAGATTTTATTATAACTACTGTTTTCCAGTTTTCCAAACTGATTCACACTATGTTGGCGCCCCTTGTTTTTCTATCCTCCTAGATTTCCTGATTCATCACTCCTTGGATTCAAGCGGAGCAAGCCATTTGTTTTGATCCTTTGAACTTTTGTTCTTTATATATCCTTTACATTGAATTTGGACTTTTTATCTCTGAACACTTATCACATATTGGACTTTTCAGTTTTTTGAGTTTAATCAAATTCAACTGTTCACATATTTTGTTGCAAGTCTTTAGGTTTTTGCAATATTCCAACTGATTTTTTGTTTAGGTATCACAATTGTTTCATGATTTTTTGCTTATGTATCACAATTGTTTCAAGTCTTACGGTTTGTAACAAGTCACACATTCTCCTTTGATTAACAAGATTTCACCCAATCATATACACATATACACCTCTACTCTCACATACTTATCTGTCACGGTTCAACTCACACGATATCAGAGGAATTTCATTCATATCAACACAATTTCTATCAACACTACAGCGCGTCCCCTTAGTTTTTTCTTATAGAACATACTTCGTTACATTTAACTGTTTGTACTTAAGTGGTGGGGGAACTCACTTCACTTGTAAGTGTGTAACCGCAATATTATGCAGCTATGTATACAGCTATTGCGGTAGTATGTTATGTTTGCCACTCTTGCTGTAATATTTTGTGTATCCTCTCTTAAATTAATTTTGTTCCTCATGTGATTCCGTGTCACACTAAGAATGCAATATGGTGCTTGGTGTAAAATACTTTAGAACCAGATACTTATTTTCCAAAGTTATTTGTTATACGCCAACCGTTACTTAGTTTTATTAAGTTAGGTCTATATATACCTTCCACTCAACTGGTATGGCTATAAACTTGTTGAGATATTGTCTGGAAAGTTTAAGTTATCTAATGTAGCAGCAAACGTTAAATAGTTACCCCGGTAAGATAGGATTGTATATCTGTAAGTACAACTATGTTTGCAATTCCCCCAAAGCGGTATCTATAGGTTGCCACCTAATAAATAGCTTAGTGCTAGCAACTCTCTGTCAAATCAAATAGTTTGTGGTCAAAGTTACAACTAAGTTAATCGATTCTAGTAGTGACTGTTAGTCATATATATAGAACTAGATGCGTTATATCAATTTTGCCCTGCCTAAACAGGCCAACTACTGCAGGTAATTTTTAAAAAAATATATAGAGCTCCCATCTGCTCTATAACCCCCTTAGGGGTTATACCACAAACTATTTGATTTGACCACAAACTATTTGATTTGACAGAGAGTTGCTAGCACTAAGCTATTTATTAGGTGGCAACCTATAGATAAATGTAACAGTTGATGCATCCTATTGTTTCAATATCTACCAAGATTCAGCACACTTATATTGGCTTAGTCATTAGGTGTAAGAACTATATTACACTATGTTACTGAAAAGTGCACATTATTACCATTAGGATTGAACTTAATAGAAGTCGCACATATACTTCCTATTACAAAATAACACAATCCTACAAGAAATCCATATGTGAAAGTGGTACTGAGATAATGGGATAATAATCCTTACGCCAAACACAGAATTACTGATATTTGGACGTATGACTAGCTAGTAAACAGAAACAGACCTTGTTAATATTCTGACACAAATGAATCAACTGAACCACACAGAGGTTGTAAATAATTTAATGTAACAATAAACCTATTAACTATGGGAAAAAGTTGAATAAAGAAGATACACAATACACATTTGAATTCTCAAAAATATAACCAAATAATTCAGGATCACAAACTGTCACGTGAGACCTGATTATTCTGAATATTTTAACTATCTATACTCCAACAAAAGATCAAACAGGAGTGGCAGTTGTTAATAAAGTGAAGTTTCTAACATTACTTCTGATGTGTATTTTGGAGTTCACTGAACGTTACTAGCATTGAATTCAATTCCAATAACCAAGCACAAATCAATAATATATTTAGATACTTAGATATATGTGCATTTGACACACAAATATTAACACTTTAGTATTTAAATTATTACTGAACAAAGTGGCCTCACTTATAACTCCCTACCTACGCAATTTCCTTCTAAGCACCTATAACACATCAAAGGCTTACAGAAGATTAAGGAATAGGCCTACTACTTCCAGGTTGTTTTTAATTGATTGTTTTATTTTAATGTATCTAATAAAAGTTATATTTTAAATTCCCAATTTCTCCATCATTAGTCCAGGCACAGAGAGCTATATGTGCAGTCTTGTAGAGAGGTCTCTCCCTCTCTTTTGGTGTAATATATTATTCAACTGCACAGCACCAACTTTTCTGCCACTATAAGCATAGAAACATTAATTTGATGTCAGTTACTCACTGCAATTATAGAAAAGGCTGCTGCAGTGGTGCCACTGTATATCAATTGTGGTAAAAACTAATAACAATTGAGTTTAGGTGATTTAAAAAGAGTGTTACTCTCTCTCATTGGTTTGGAAAGAACATTATTAGAACTTCCCATTTAACTCATGGCATGCTGGAAAACACATGTCAAACAAATGTTAAAAGCTTGGACTAACTTATAACAGCGCATAGATGGTTAAAGTTGCAAAGACAATGAAACTAAGTGTACAAAAGAAAAATATATGCATAAGGAGATTTGTCTATACATGACAGATTCTTTTAGAGATAAATGAACAATCTTATAAGCAATACTTCACATGGACTAAGACAGAAATTGGCACATATATAGTAAAATTTGCTGATGATAAAGCAGCTGACATAATATGCCCTATTCACTTAAGCATTTGTCCAATTGGAGTACACTAAAAACTACAGATATATAAAAATTCTGATACAAGGTAAACACATATCTAATCTCGTTACTCTAAAACATACATATAGTATAAAAGAGTATATATATACAGGTATACCCCGCTCATACAACGGGTTAGGGACCAGAGCCCCGCTGTAAAGTGAAAACCGCCTTAAAGTGAAACAAGGCAGTTTTAGCTTTCTTTTCAGTGTTTAAAATCCTGAAAACATGTTTGAACTAACATATATTAGGGGTGCAATAGTGCTATGTTTAGTTTAACACTAGCACAGCAAGTATTCAATTAGTATTCAATAAATACTGTACCTGTAAAATTGTGACAATTACTGTAGTACAATTTGCCAGACTATAGCACTGAGACACAGATTACACTGCAATGCTATAAACAGAGTGAACTAAGCATAACAAAATGGTGCCATTAACTTTTCTAGCAATCTCACGATGATTATAGCACTGTTTCAAAATCCTTGGAGGTTGAACTTCAGCTCCACAAAGCGCTGTATTAGCGAATCGCTGTAAAGTGAAGCGCTGTAAAGTGAGGTATACCTGTATATACAAATAGTTCTACTTAAAGAATGAATCAACCCCTTTTAAGATAGTAATATATCATATAAAAGAATGTATCAACAAATGTCCATCTATATTGATCTATCTATGACATCTATTTGTGGATATTAAAAAAAGGTTTAAGCAGAGCGCTGGTTAATAAAGGGGATACCACACAACTTACAAGAGAGAAAAGATCCTTCTGTCTTTTCAAAATGTAGTAAAAATTGTAGTGATAGTAAGTGCACTAAAAGAAAGCTAAAGGTATCCAAATATTAAAACAAATAATAAGTGTATCCAGTATACATATAAAGGAGTTGGTAATTGTGCGAAGTGTGATACGTGTATTAGAATTCTACAGTACTATTAACAAAGAGAGGGGGGTGATCTATAAAATAAGTGTCCGTGAAAAAATGTAGTGGTATGCGGATATCTTACTTAAGAAAGATGATCTATCAGTAGTGTACTAATAATAAAGGATGAAGTCAAAGTATGTGTCAAAAAACAGTGTGATCATATATTTATGTGATATTAGGTGATATATAATATTGTCAGGCAAAATGTTAGTTAGGGTTACAAAGAAACAATGTGTTAAACTAGATACAAATTTGTGAGGAAAACTTAAATATATCTAAAAAATACCCTTGCAGCCTTATTCATATATGAAAAAAAAATAAAAAATTATTTTACACAATTGCAATCAAATTGAAACTTAAAACAGAGGGACGTCTCCCCATATATAAAAATAATAAAATCAGAATTTAACCCCTTAATGACCGCAGCACTTTTCCATTTTCTGTCCGTTTGGGACCAAGGCTATTTTTACATTTTTGCGGTGTTTGTGTTTAGCTGTAATTTTCCTCTTACTCATTTACTGTACCCACACATATTATATACCGTTTTTCTCGCCATTAAATGGACTTTCAAAAGATACCATTATTTTCATCATATCTTATAATTTACTATAAAAAACATTATAAAATATGAAGGAAAAATGGAAAAAAACACACTTTTTCTAACTTTGACCCCCAAAATCTGTTACACATCTACAACCACCAATAAACACCCATGCTAAATAGTTTCTAAATTTTGTCCTGAGTTTAGAAATACCCAATGTTTACATCTTCTTTGCTTTTTTTGCAAGTTATAGGGCCATAAATACAAGTAGCACTTTGCTATTTCCAAACCACTTTTTTTCAAAATTAGCGCTAGTTACATTGGGACACTAATATCTTTCAGGAATCCCTGAATATCTATTGACATGTATATATTTTTTTTTAGAAGACATCCCAAAGTATTGATCTAGGCCCATTTTGGTATATTTCATGCCACTATTTCACCGCCAAATGCGATCAAATAAAAAAAATTGTTCACTTTTTCACAAATTTTTTCACAAACTTTAGGTTTCTCACTGAAATTATTTACAAACAACTTATGCAATTATAGAATAAATGGTTGTAAATGCTTCTCTGGGATCCCCTTTGTTCAGAAATAGCAGACATATATGGCTTTGGCTTTGCTTTTTGGTAATTAGAAGGCTGCTAAATGCCACTGCGCACAATACGTGTATTATGCCCAGCATTGAAGGGGTTAATTAGGGAGCATGTAGGGAGCTTCTAGGGTTAATTTTAGCTTTAGTGTAGTGTAGTAGACAACCCCAAGTATTGATCTAGGCCCATTTTGGTATATTTCATGCCACCATTTCACCGCCAAATGCGATCAAAGTAAAAAAAAATGTTAATTTTTTCACAATTTTAGGTTTCTCACTTAAATTATTTACAAACAGCTTGTGCAATTATGGCACAAATGGTTGTAAATGCTTCTCTGGGATGCCCTTTGTTCAGAAATAGCAGACATATATGACTTTGGCGTTGCTTTATGGTAATTAGAAAGTCGCTAAATGCTGCTGCGCATCACACGTGTATTATGGCTAGCAGTGAAGGGGTTAATTAGGTAGTTTGTAGGGAGCTTGCAGGGTTAATTTTAGCTTTAGTGTAGAGATCAGCCTCCCACCTGACACATCCCACCCCCTGATCCCTCCCAAACAGCTCCCTTCTCTCCCCCACCCCACAATTGTCCCTGCCATCTTAAGTACTGGCAGAAAGTCTGCCAGTACTAAAATAAAAGTTTTTTTTTTTTTTAAAGAAAAAAAAAAAGCATATTTACATATGCTGTGTTTAGGATCCCCCCCTTAACCCCCAACCTCCCTGATCCCCCCCAAAACAGCTCTCTACGCCTCCCTCTCAGCCTTATTGGGGGCCATCTTGGGTACTGGCAGCTGTCTGCCAGTACCCATTTTGAACAATCAAATGTTTATTATTATTTTTTTTAAATTTCTGTAGTGTAGCTCAATCGCCCCCCGCCCCCCACCCCCCCACCACCTAAATCACACAAGGGCTTTTTTATTTATTTACATTTTGTCCCACTTTTATTGTTTTGGGGACACATTTTTTCCGTAGTGTAGCGGTTCCCACCCGCTCCCTCCCTGTGCACGCGCCCGCTTCCGCCCCCTCGTGCACGCGCCCGCGCGCCCCCCCAGACTCCCCCGCCCACGATCCCGCCCCCCTCCACATGACCAGGGCCATCGATGGCCGCCACCCACCTCCCATACCGGCTCCCACCCACCAACGATACCGGCCATCGATGTCCGGTGCAGAGAGGGCCACAGAGTGGCTCTCTCTGCATCGGATGGCCGTGAAAGGTTATTGCAGGATGCCTCCATATCGAGGCATCACTGCAATAACCGGAAAGCAGCTGGAAGCGAGCAGGATCGCTTCCAGCTGCTTTCCACACCGAGGACGTGCAGGGTACGTTCTCAGGCGTTAACTGCCTTTTTTCTGAGGACGTACCCTGCACGTCCTCGGTCGTTAAGGGGTTAAGCAAGTTGAAATTCCATACTAGATACTTAGTAAGCAACTTAGTAAGCAAACTTTAGCTGAGGAAATGTGTTAGTAATCCACTGTATTATGCAGAGAGAGACGGTCTCTTATACCATCAAAAAACTTTTTTAAATTGTCGTTGCTTCACAAATAGGTTTTTACTGACCAAGTTCAAGGTTTAGGCAATGTATAGATTTCTTGTAGCACAATATAGTCATTAAACTTTATGGATCTTAATTCTTTAAGATTCTTTCTACTTACTTCACCACTCGTGTGGCACCGATATCCTCTGTTCAGCTCCAAGTTCCCAAACTGAGTCAGTACGCCGCGTGTGTCTCGGCGTCTGACGTCATCGGCAAACTTCAGCTGCTGTTACCGTGATAATCGGCTTTCTTGATATTGGAATCACAGGTTGTTTTGGAGATAATCACTCTTTGGTTTTCAAACAGAGGTACTTCCCTGCACTTAGTGCTGATTGCACGCAGGAAAAAGGAGGATGTTGAAGAATGTTATTATGTAAATAACCCGGGTTAATGAGTAAAGTTGAGAAATCCTTAGATGTAAAATGTCCTTATTCAAGTAGTATTATGTCAAATAACACAGCCACTCAGATCAACGCGTTTCGCTCGCCAGGGAGCTTTTTCAAGATAGGTGTGACTGGTCAGGTGTATCCTTATAAAGGTGTCAGAAAACCTTCATTGGTGGTTTCTTGATTGATGTATTTAAGGTGGAATCACAAGAATACTATGTATCTGTTTTTTCTGTATATGTCCCAGCTCATTTAAGGTGGATTAGTCTCTTTATATTTATTCTCAGCTTAAAGAGGAATATCATTTTAGCTTAATGTCTTGCTTACTTGAAAAAACTACATTATAAGTGCTGCTACAATCAGTTCATAATATTCTAAAATAAGTGATATTCATAAATAATTATAAAACTTATCAAACATTTTATAGGATATTTTATAAAATAATTAATATTCATAAAATTTGTCTGACAGCCATCTGAACCATTTTTTACAATATTTTAATACTGATGTTATTAAAAGAATTTTTTATGTATGTATTAGATGGCCATAAAACTTGAAATTTGTAATATAACGATTTTTATAAGACAGAGGAGATATATATGTACATCCTACAAAGGGATTGTTGTCGAGTTGATTATGACCATATAGCCTAGACAGTGTAAAAATTGCAATATAAAAAACTCCCATTAGTCAAACAGAAAGGGTGAGAGATCTAATTCCGAATTTAAACCTTTTTGGTATAGAGTATCGTATTTATAAATTAGCTCTGCTTCTTTTATCAGTAATTTCTTCTCTATACTGCCACCTCTCCAATGATTATGTACTTTTTGTACACCCCAATATTTTAAATCCTTAATTTTGCCTTTATGGACTGATTTAAAGTGTTTGTATAGATGAGTATCATCTCTACCATTCTTTATATTGCCAATATGCTCTTATTCGGTCTCTGACCATTCTTTTGGTTTCCCCAAAATAAAAAAGGTTACAGGAGCACTTAAGAATATAGATTATATTTTTATTGGTACATCTTATGGTGTCTTTGATTGTGAAGGGTTTCTCTATATTATTAATTCTGATATTTTTTAGTTTGTTACTGTGGCCACATGCTTTACATGAGTAGCATGGAAAAAAACCCATAATACTTTTCCCAGTTATATCTTTTTGTTTTAGTGTATTTTTCTTTTTTGTTTTCAGTTCACTAGGTGCCAAAATTGTTTTTTATGGTTCGCTGCCTTTTTAAAAATAAATTTGGGGTTATCAATAATTTTATCCCCTAACAGGTCATCTTCTCTTATCAGGTGCCAATGTTTTCTTATTATTCGTTTGATGACATTCAGATCAGCGCTATAGTCTGTTATAAAAGGGACCATGATCTTCTCACTAGTCTCTTTTTGTTTCTCTTTATAGGTCAGAAGGGACTCTCTGTCTGTGTTTTTGGCTCTCTCTATGGCTTTATCTGTGATATCATCTTTATAGCCTCTCACCTTAAATCTTTCTAGTAAAATTTCAGATTGCTGTTCAAAGTCTGTCATCCTAGAGCAGTTCTTCCTGATACGTAGAAATTCTCCTACAGGGATGTTTTTCTTCCATACATCTAGATGGCAACTTTTTGCATGTATATAGTTACTACAATCAACCTTCTTGAAATGAGTCTTAGTTTCAATTTTATTTTCTGCTTTCATTATTTCTAAGTCTAAAAACACCACTGAATCTTTACTATAGTTATATGTAAAGTTTAGTCCCCAGGTATTACTATTCATTTCATCAAACATATTCTTAAGTTCAGTTTCAGTACCTTTCCAGACTATTAGAAGGTCATCTATATACCTTTTATAGAGCACAAGGTTTTTGCACCATAGCTGCCAGTATTAAGGAATTGAGTTTCCCAGGCACCCATAAAAAGATTGGCGTAGCTAGGTGCAAACCTTGTGCCCATAGCTGTACCCTCTATCTGCAAATAAAATTTGTCATTAAAGGAGAAGTAATTATTGTCAAGTATGTATTTAATGCTTTTTAGAATGAAAGATCTATGTTGATCTGACATGTTTAGATCAGATTTTAAAAACATTTCAACTGCTTTAATTCCCTTGGAGTGATCAATTACCGTGTATAATAATGTTACATCACACGTTGCTAGGATCATCCCTTCTTCCCATTGTATGGATTTAAGTACATTCAAGACTTGTGTGGAGTCTTTAAGGTATGAATTAAGATTTTTAACATGTTTCTGGAGGAAGTTGTCCACATATCTGGACAAGTTCGCTGATAGAGATTCTATCCCAGAAATGATTGGTCTACCTGGAGGGTTGACCAAACATTTGTGGATTTTCGGCAGAAAATAAAAAATGGGAATTCGAGGAAATTTAGGTGTCAGAAATTCAAGTTCTTTATCATTTAGAATACCAGATTTACTGCCCTCCTTCAGTAATTTGTCTAGTATCCTATTGAATTTTTTTGTAGGATCAAAATCTAGTTTTTTATAAGTCTTGGTGTCATTTAGAAGTCTGTTTGCCTCTTTAATGTAATTAGTGGTGTCCATCAGGACAATTCCTCCGCCCTTATCGGCAGGTTTGATGGTCACCCCACTGTTTTTTTGGAGGTTCTCAATAATCTCTTTATCTTTCATGCTTAAATTATAGTTTTTTAGTTTCTTGGGAAACCACCAATGAGGGTTTTCTGACACCTTTATAAGGATACACCTGACCAGTCACACCTATCTTGAAAAAGCTCCCTGGAGAGCGAAACGCGTTGATCTGAGTGGATGTGTTATTTGACATAATACTACTTGAATAAGGACATTTTACATCTAAGGATTTCTCAACTTTACTCATTAACCCGGGTTATTTACATAATAACATTCTTCAACATCCTCCTTTTTCCTGCGTGCAATCAGCACTAAGTGCAGGGAAGTACCTCTGTTTGAAAACCAAAGAGTGATTATCTCCAAAACAACCTGTGATTCCAATATCAAGAAAGCCGATTATCACGGTAACAGCAGTTGAAGTTTGCCGATGACGTCAGACGCCGAGACACACGCGGTGTACTGACTCAGTTTGGGAACTTGGAGCTGAACAGAGGATATCAGTGCCACACGAGTGGTGAAGTAAGTAGAAAGAATCTTAAAGAATTAAGATCCATAAAGTTTAATGACTATATTGTGCTACAAGAAATCTATACATTGCCTAAACCTTGAACTTGGTCAGTAAAAACCTATTTGTGAAGCAACGACAATTTAAAAAGGTTTTTTGATGGTATAAGAGACTGTCTCTCTCTGCATAATACAGTGGATTACTAACACATTTCCTCAGCTAAAGTTTGCTTACTAAGTTGCTTACTAAGTATCTAGTATGGAATTTCAACTTGCTTAAATTCTGATTTTATTATTTTTATATATGGGGAGACGTCCCTCTGTTTTAAGTTTCAATTTGATTGCAATTGTGTAAAATAATTTTTTTTTTTCATATATGAATAAGGCTGCAAGTGTATTTTTTAGATATATTTAAGTTTTCCTCACAAATTTGTATCTAGTTTAACACATTGTTTCTTTGTAACCCTAACTAACATTTTGCCTGACAATATTATATATCACCTAATATCACATAAATATATGATAACACTGTTTTTTGACACATACTTTGACTTCATCCTTTATTATTAGTACACTACTAATAGATCATCTTTCTTAAGTAAGATATCCGCATACCACTACATTTTTTCACGGACACTGTTATTTTATAGATCACCCCCTCTCTTTGTTAATAGTACTGTAGAATTCTAATACACGTATCACACTTCGCACAATTACCAACTCCTTTATATGTATACTGGATACACTTATTATTTGTTTTAATATTTGGATACCTTTAGCTTTCTTTTAGCGCACTTACTATCACTACAATTTTTATCTATTTGTGGATGTATATTTGGCAGACTATTGTACACCTTTCCTATCACTCTCTGTGGATATTATTCTCCAACCACAACAATGTAGGTACTAAGTCTATACTGCCCCCTATGGTTGACTAGAGGCATTGCATGTAGAGTAACATATATACACAAGGTATAAGTAAGTGTGGAAACATAGACATGTGAAGCAGGTATGTAGGGGAACGGTGGGATGTGGGGGACACCGGCCACAGACGGTTAAAAACAGAACATGTAGAGGGTACCAAGTTAAACCAGGGTTTCCAGAAAACAGTAATGCACAGGTATCACCCATCATCTGTATATTTAGGGAAGGAAAGGAAATATCACTGCCAGTGATTAATCAAGTCAAATTCTGAGTTGAAGCCCTCAGGTATTTGAGTTTTGAGTTTAAAGATCCAAAAGGTTTCTTGTCTGGCTAGGAGTTTATCTTTGTCACCTCCCCTAGGGGGTCTTCTTACTACTTCAATAGCCCTCCATTTAAATGTATTCACATTTCCTGAGTGGATCTCAATAAAATGTTTTGACAATGCTGAGCAAGTGACTTTGTTTTTAATATATCCTAGATGCTCCCGTATTCTGGTACGCACATCTCTACTGGTCATTCCTATGTATTGGCATTGATGTTGGGTACATTCAATTAAATATACTACATGGGGTGTAGAACATTTAATAAGTCCCTTCATTTCAAATCTTTGATTGGTTCTGCAAGAGTAGAACTCTCTGCCCTCAACAATATAATCGCAGGCCTTGCATCTTCCATCCCCACACTTATATGTGCCCTGAACACTAAGCCATGATGCAGGCTGCTGTGTGAGTGGTAACTGAGTCGGGGATAGTAAATTACCTAGTGTTATATTTTTTGAGTATATACACTTAAAACCTTTTTCTACCACTTCTTGTAATGCTTTATCGCCATGTAACATTGGAAAATATTTTTTGATTATTGCACAGATGTCATAAAACTCAGTAGAGTATTTCGTAATGAAAAGGGTTTTGTCATTCCCTCTGCTTTTTGGCTTGGTACTTAAAGCATTCTGTCTGTCCACCCTGGCAACTTCCTGAGCCACGTTCTGCACCATTTCTGGCCGGTATCCCCTCTCAATCAACCGATTCACCATACACTTGCTTTCTTCAGTGAAATCTTTGTCTGAACTACATATCCTCCTTGTGCGTAGTAGTTGTCCTCTCGTGATCCCCTTGAACACATGTCTGGGGTGTGAACTTTTATAATGTAGCAGCGTATTACCACTTATTGGTTTCCTGTACAATTTGGTGTTAACCAATCCAGTATTTGAATCTCCTACCAGAGTGATATCCAAAAAGTTTATGGACGTTTATGGTCCACAGAACACAGTTGGCTTACCTTAGATGTAGTAGCTCTCTATTCAAGCATTCCACAGGATATGGGAATTAGAGCTATTAAATATTTTGTTGAACCCATCTATGGTAAAAACAGTGAAGCTACGCTGTACATACTTAGAGTTACCCAGTTCTTACTTGAACACAATTATTTTCAGTTTGAGGGGGTGTGCTATCTGCAAAAGCAAGGTACTGCCATGGGGGCAAAATTTGCCCCCTCATATGCGAACATATTTATGGGATGGCTGGAAAGAACCTTCATATATGCAGATAGCAACCCCTTCAAGGAACACATCCACTTATATAAACGATTTATAGATGACCTACTTATGTATGGTCATCGAATAACTCGGATGCAGAAAACTTTGTGCATTTTCTGAACCACAGTGATAATGGGGTACAATTCACATTTGATTGGAACAAGACGCCCATAAACTTTTTGGATATCACTCTGGTAGGAGATTCAAATACTGGATTGGTTAACACCAAATTGTACAGGAAACCAATAAGTGGTAATACACTGCTACATAATAAAAGTTCACACCCCAGACATGTGTTCAAGGGGATCACGAGAGGACAACTACTACCCACAAGGAGGATATGTAGTTCAGACAAAGATTTCACTGAAGAAAGCAAGTGTATGGTGAATCGGTTGATGGAGAGGGGATACCGGCCAGAAATGGTGCAGAACGTGGCTCAGGAAGTTGCCAGGGTGGACAGACAGAATGCTTTAAGTACCAAGCCAAAAAGCAGAGGGGATGACAAAACCCTTTTCATTACGAAATACTCTACTGAGTTTTATGACATCTGTGCAATAATCAAAAAATATTTTCCAATGTTACATGGCGATAAAGCATTACAAGAAGTGGTAGAAAAAGGTTTTAAGTGTATATACTCAAAAAATATAACACTAGGTAATTTACTATCCCCGACTCAGTTGCCACTCACACAGCAGCCTGCATCATGGCTTAGTGTTCAGGGCACATATAAGTGTGGGGATGGAAGATGCAAGGCCTGCGATTATATTGTTGAGGGCAGAGAGTTCTACTCTTGCAGAACCAATCAAAGATTTGAAACGAAGGGACACCCTATGTAGTATATTTAATTGAATGTACCCAACATCAATGCCAATACATAGGAATGACCAGTAGAGATGTGCGTACCAGAATACGGGAGCATCTAGGATATATTAAAAACAAAGTCACTTGCTCAGCATTGTAAAAACATTTCTCCTGTTAAGTGTAGTCAGTCCACGGGTCATCATTACTTATGGGATATTAACTCCTCCCCAACAGGAAGTGCAAGAGGATCACCCAAGCAGAGCTGCTATATAGCTCCTCCCCTCTACGTCACACCCAGTCATTCTCTTGCACCCAACTAATAGATAGGATGTGTGAGAGGACTGTGGTGATTATACTTAGTTTTTATATCTTCAATCAAAAGTTTGTTATTTTAAACGGCACCGGAGTGTGTTGTTTTCTTCTCAGGCAGAATTTGAAGAAGAATCTACCTGAGTTTTGTATGATCTTAGCGGACGTAACTAAGATCCATTTGCTGTTTTCGGCCATTCTGAGGAGTGAGGTAAACTTCAGATCAGGGGACAGCGGGCAGGTTCACCTGCAAAGAGGTATGTTGCAGTATATTATTTTCTAAGGAATGGAATTGACTGAGAAAATACTGCCAATACCAATATAATGTAAGTACAGCCTTAAATGCAGTAGTAGCAACTGGTATCAGGCTGATATATATGTATGTTTACACTTCAGTATTATGGGGAATGGCACTTCACTGGGAAAATACTGTATGCATATAACTTTTAGCCTAACTTGCAGTGTGAACGACTAGCAGCAGGCTTTTTAATGACATTTCATAAATTAGATTTTAAACGTTTGCTGGCATGTTAAATCGTTTAATTATCTGAGGTACTTGGTGAAGAATTGTTTTGGGCGTTATTTTCCACATGGCTGTCGTTTATTTAAATTAAAACAGTTTTACTGAGCTTCCCTCACTGTTGTATGTGAGTGGGAGGGGCCTATTTTGGCGCTTTTGCTACGCATCAGAAATTCAGTCACAAGTCTGCCTTCTATCCCTGCATGATCCGGAACGTCGCCACAGAGCTCAGGGGTCTTCAAAACTTGTTTTGAGGGAGGTAATCACTCACAGCAGACCTGTGAGACTGTGCTTTGACTGTGATAAAAACGCTTATCTTTTCAATTATTATACGTTTTTTTCTGATATTAAGGTTAATCATCCATTGCTAAATGAGTGCAATCCTTTGCTAAATTTATGTTTTTACCGGGTAAATTTGGTTTTTATAACTAATCCGGTTCATTGTTATTCACCTGTCATATTTTTTTTCTGTGCTTCTTAAAGGCACAGTAACGTTTTACATATTGCTTGTAAATTTAGTTGAAAAGTATTTCCAAGCTTGCTAGTCTAATTGCTAGTTTGTTAAACATGTCTGACTCAGAGGAATCTCTCTGTGCAATATGTTCAAAAGCCAAGGTGGAGCCCAATAGAAATGTATGTACTAATTGCATTGATGCTACTTTAAATAAAAATCAATCTGTACATGTTGAACATCATTCACCAGACAACGAGGGGGAAGTTATGCCGACTAACTTGCCTCACGTGTCAGTACCTGCATCTCCCGCTCGGGAGGTGCGTGATATTGTAACGCCAAGTACATCAGGGCGGCCATTACAAATCACTCTACAGGACATGGCTAATGTTATGACTGAAGTTTTGTCTAAATTGCCAGAACTTAGGGGTAAATGAGATCACTCTGGGGTGAGAACAGAGTGCGCTGATAATGCTAGGGCCATGTCTGATACTGCGTCACAATTTGCAGAACATGAGGACGGAGAGCTTCATTCTGCGGGTGACGGATCTGATCCAAATAAACTGGATTCAGACATTTCAAATTTTAAGTTTAAGCTGGAAAACCTCCGTGTATTGCTAGGGGAGGTATTAGCGGCTCTGAATGATTGTAACACAGTTGCAATCCCAGAGAAAATGTGTAGGTTGGATAAATATTTTGCGGTACCGACGAGTACTGACGTTTTTCCTATACCTAAGAGACTTACTGAAATTGTTACTAAGGAGTGGGATAGGCCCGGTGTGCCTTTCTCACCCCCTCCTATATTCAGAAAAATGTTTCCAATAGACGCCACCACACGGGACTTATGGCAAATGGTCCCTAAGGTGGAGGGAGCAGTTTCTACTTTAGCTAAGCGTACCACTATCCCGGTGGAGGATAGCTGTGCCTTTTCAGATCCAATGAATAAAAAGTTAGAGGGTTACCTTAAGAAAATGTTTGTTCAACAAGGTTTTATATTGCAACCCCTTGCATGCATTGCGCCTGTCACGGCTGCGGCAGCATTTTGGTTTGAGTCTCTGGAAGAGACCCTTGACTCAGCGCCATTAGATGAGATTTCACACAAGGTTAAAACCCTTAAGCTAGCTAATTCATTTATTTCTGATGCCGTAGTACATTTAACTAAACTTACGGCTAAGAATTCCGGATTCGCCATTCAGGCACGCAGAGCACTGTGGCTAAAATCCTGGTCAGCTGATGTTACTTCTAAATCTAAATTA
This sequence comes from Bombina bombina, assembly GCF_027579735.1. Lineage (NCBI taxonomy): Eukaryota > Metazoa > Chordata > Amphibia > Anura > Bombinatoridae > Bombina > Bombina bombina. Next base: position 110,650,241 of record NC_069499.1, on the reverse strand, counting down.
CTTAACATACCTTTCAAGGGGCAGACTTTATTCGGGCCCGGTTTGAAAGAAATTATCGCTGATATTACAGGAGGTAAAGGCCATGCCCTGCCTCAAGACAGAGCCAAACCTAGGGCTAGACAGTCTAATTTTCGTGCCTTTCGTAACTTCAAGGCAGGAGCAGCATCAACTTCCTCTGCTCCAAAACAGGAAGGAGCTGTTGCTCGCTACAGACAAGGCTGGAAACCTAACCAGACCTGGAACAAGGGCAAGCAGGCCAGAAAACCTGCTGCTGCCCCTAAGACAGCATGAAGTGAGGGCCCCCGATCCGGGAACGGATCTAGTGGGGGGCAGACTTTCTCTCTTCGCCCAGGCTTGGGCAAGAGATGTCCAGGATCCCTGGGCGTTAGAGATCATATCTCAGGGATATCTTCTGGACTTCAAAGCTTCTCCCCCAAAAGGGAGATTTCATCTTTCAAGGTTGTCAACAAACCAGATAAAGAAAGAGGCGTTTCTACGCTGTGTACAAGATCTTTTACTAATGGGAGTGATCCATCCGGTTCCGCGGTCGGAACACGGACAAGGGTTTTACTCAAATCTGTTCGTGGTTCCCAAGAAAGAGGGAACCTTCAGACCAATCTTGGATTTAAAGATCCTAAACAAATTCCTAAGAGTTCCATCGTTCAAAATGGAAACTATTCGGACAATCTTACCCATGATCCAAAGAGGTCAGTACATGACCACAGTGGATTTAAAGGATGCTTACCTTCACATACCGATTCACAAAGAACATTACCGGTATCTAAGGTTTGCCTTCCTAGACAGGCATTACCAGTTTGTAGCTCTTCCATTCGGGTTGGCTACGGCTCCAAGAATCTTCACAAAGGTTCTGGGCTCTCTTCTGGCGGTACTAAGACCGCGAGGAATTTCGGTGGCTCCGTACCTAGACGACATTCTGATACAAGCGTCAAGCTTTCAAACTGCCAAGTCTCATACAGAGTTAGTACTGGCATTTCTAAGGTCGCATGGGTGGAAAGTGAACGAAGAGAAGAGTTCTCTCTTACCACTCACAAGAGTTCCCTTCTTGGGGACTCTTATAGATTCTGTAGAAATGAAGATTTACCTGACAGAAGACAGGTTAACAAAGCTTCAAAATGCATGCCGTGTCCTTCATTCCATTCAACACCCGTCAGTGGCTCAATGCATGGAGGTAATCGGCTTAATGGTAGCGGCAATGGACATAGTTCCTTTTGCACGCCTGCATCTCAGACCGCTGCAATTGTGCATGCTAAGTCAGTGGAATGGGGATTACTCAGATTTGTCCCCTACTCTGGATCAAGAGACCAGAAATTCTCTTCTATGGTGGCTTTCTCGGCCACATCTGTCCAGGGGGATGCCCTTCAGCAGGCCAGACTGGACAATTGTAACAACAGACGCCAGCCTACTAGGTTGGGGCGCTGTCTGGAATTCCCTGAAGGCTCAGGGATCATGGACTCAGGAGGAGAGTCTCCTTCCAATAAACATTCTGGAATTGAGAGCAGTTCTCAATGCCCTTCTGGCTTGGCCTCAGTTAACAACTCGGAGGTTCATCAGGTTTCAGTCGGACAACATCACGACTGTAGCTTACATCAACCATCAAGGAGGGACAAGGAGTTCCCTAGCGATGATGGAATTATCAAAGATAATTCGCTGGGCAGAGTCTCACTCTTGCCACCTGTCAGCGATCCACATTCCAGGAGTGGAGAACTGGGAGGCGGATTTCATAAGTCGCCAGACTTTTCATCCGGGGGAGTGGGAACTTCATCCGGAGGTCTTTGCCCAAATACTTCGACGTTGGGGCAAACCAGATATGGATCTCATGGTGTCTCGCCAGAACGCCAAGCTTCCTTGCTACGGGTCCAGGTCCAGGGACCCGGGAGCGGTCCTGGTAGATGCTTTGACAGCACCTTGGACCTTCGGGATGGCTTATGTGTTTCCACCCTTCCCGATGCTTCCTCGTTTGATTGCCAGGATCAAACAGGAGAAAGCATCAGTGATTCTAATAGCGCCTGCGTGGCCACGCAGGACCTGGTATGCAGATCTAGTGGACATGTCATCCTGTCCACCTTGGTCTCTGCCTCTGAGACAGGACCTTCTAATTCAGGGTCCTTTCAAACATCAAAATCTAATTTCTCTGAAGCTGACTGCATGGAAATTGAAAGCTTGATTTTATCAAAGCGTGGATTTTCGGAGTCAGTAATCGATACTTTAATACAGGCTAGGAAACCTGTTACCAGGAAGATTTACCATAAGATTTGGCGTAAATACTTACACTGGTGCGAATCCAAGAGTTACTCATGGAGTAAGGTTAGGATTCCTAGCATATTGTCTTTTCTACAAGAGGGTTTAGAAAAGGGTTTATCTGCAAGTTCTTTAAAGGGACAGATCTCAGCTCTGTCCATCCTTTTACACAAACGTCTGTCAGAAGTTCCAGACGTTCAGGCTTTTTGTCAGGCTTTGGCTAGGATTAAGCCTGTGTTTAAGACTGTAGCTCCACCGTGGAGCTTAAACTTAGTTCTTAACGTTTTACAGGGTGTTCCGTTTGAACCCCTTCATTCCATTGATATCAAGTTGTTATCTTGGAAAGTTCTGTTTTTAATGGCTATTTCCTCGGCTCGTAGAGTCTCTGAGTTATCAGCCTTACATTGTGATTCTCCTTATCTGATTTTTCATTCAGATAAGGTAGTTCTGCGTACTAAACCTGGGTTCTTACCTAAGGTAGTTACTAACAAGAATATCAATCAAGAGATTGTTGTTCCATCATTGTGCCCTAACCCTTCTTCAAAGAAGGAACGACTTCTACACAATCTGGACGTAGTCCGTGCCCTGAAATTTTATTTACAGGCAACTAAAGATTTTCGCCAAACTTCTTCCCTGTTTGTCGTTTATTCTGGTCAGAGGAGAGGTCAAAAAGCATCTGCTACCTCTCTATCCTTTTGGCTTCGTAGCATAATATGTTTAGCCTATGAGACTGCTGGACAGCAACCTCCTGAAAGGATTACAGCTCATTCTACTAGAACTGTGGCTTCCACTTGGGCCTTTAAGAATGAGGCCTCTGTTGAACAGATTTGCAAGGCTGCAACTTGGTCTTCTCTTCATACTTTTTCCAAATTTTACAAATTTGACACTTTTGCTTCTTCGGAGGCTGTTTTTGGGAGAAAGGTTCTTCAGGCAGTGGTTCCTTCCGTATAAAGATCCTGCCTGTCCCTCCCGTCATCCGTGTACTTTAGCTTTGGTATTGGTATCCCATAAGTAATGATGACCCGTGGACTGACTACACTTAACAGGAGAAAACATAATTTATGCTTACCTGATAAATTCCTTTCTCCTGTAGTGTAGTCAGTCCACGGCCCGCCCTGTTTTTTATGGCAGGTCTAAATTTTAAATTATACTCCAGTCACCACTGCACCCTATAGTTTCTCCTTTCTCGTTTGGTTCTCGGTCGAATGACTGGGTGTGACGTAGAGGGGAGGAGCTATATAGCAGCTCTGCTTGGGTGATCCTCTTGCACTTCCTGTTGGGGAGGAGTTAATATCCCATAAGTGATGATGACCCGTGGACTGACTACACTTAACAGGAGAAAACATAATTTATGCTTACCTGATAAATTCCTTTCTCCTGTAGTGTAGTCAGTCCACGGCCCGCCCTGTTTTTTATGGCAGGTCTAAATTTTAAATTATACTCAAGTCACCACTGCACCCTATAGTTTCTCCTTTCTCGTTTGGTTCTCGGTCGAATGACTGGGTGTGACGTAGAGGGGAGGAGCTATATAGCAGCTCTGCTTGGGTGATCCTCTTGCACTTCCTGTTGGGGAGGAGTTAATATCCCATAAGTAATGATGACCTGTGGACTGACTACACTACAGGAGAAAGGAATTTATCAGGTAAGCATAAATTATGTTTTTATTGAGATCCACTCAGGAAATGTGAATACATTTAAATGGAGGGCTATTGAAGTAGTAAGAAGACCCCCTAGGGGAGGTGACAAAGATAAACTCCTAGCCAGACAAGAAACCTTTTGGATCTTTAAACTCAAAACTCAAATACCTGAGGGCTTCAACTCAGAATTTGACTTGATTAATCACTGGCAGTGATATTTCCTTTCCTTCCCTAAACATACAGATGATGGGTGATACCTGTGCATTACTGTTTTCTGGAAACCCTGGTTTAACTTGGTACCCTCTACATGTTCTGTTTTTAACCGTCTGTGGCCGGTGTCCCCCACGTCTCACCGTTCCCCTACATACCTGCTTCACATGTCTATGTTTCCACACTTACTTATACCTTGTGTATATATGTTACTCTACATGCAATGCCTCTAGTCAACCATAGGGGGCAGTATAGACTTAGTACCTACATTGTTGTGGTTGGAGAATAATATCCACAGAGAGTGATAGGAAAGGTGTACAATAGTCTGCCAAATATACATCCACAAATAGATGTCATAGATAGATCAATATAGATGGACATTTGTTGATACATTCTTTTATATGATATATTACTATCTTAAAAGGGGTTGATTCATTCTTTAAGTAGAACTATTTGTATATATATATACTCTTTTATACTATATGTATGTTTTAGAGTAACGAGATTAGATATGTGTTTACCTTGTATCAGAATTTTTATATATCTGTAGTTTTTAGTGTACTCCAATTGGACAAATGCTTAAGTGAATAGGGCATATTATGTCAGCTGCTTTATCATCAGCAAATTTTACTATATATGTGCCAATTTCTGTCTTAGTCCATGTGAAGTATTGCTTATAAGATTGTTCATTTATCTCTAAAAGAATCTGTCATGTATAGACAAATCTCCTTATATATATTTTTCTTTTGTACACTTAGTTTCATTGTCTTTGCAACTTTAACCATCTATGCGCTGTTATAAGTTAGTCCAAGCTTTTAACATTTGTTTGACATGTGTTTTCCAGCATGCCATGAGTTAAATGGGAAGTTCTAATAATGTTCTTTCCAAACCAATGAGAGAGAGTAACACCCTTTTTAAATCACCTAAACTCAATTGTTATTAGGTTTATGATTACGGCCACAAGCCGAAACTAGTCAAACCCTTTCTTCTATGTTCTCATTTCCTGTGCTGCAGGATTTCTCTGATTTTATCCTGTTTTTGAACGAATAAATTTTGGACTTTTATCTTGGAGGAGGTCTGCGTTCTCTTTTTTCTACCTGTTTTATATATATTATGCTACATAGTGCAAAATTAATCCTTAAGAAAGTAACTGGTTTATCGTTCAGATTGTACGAATGGTAATTAGGCACAAACCGCTGTAGTGATAGGGGAGGATAAATACATCCACGTGTTAAAGAAAGTCTCTACTGTCTTACGGGTGTCCAGTAGCTTCATAATAAGCTCTGGTTTATAAAATTCTGCCATTTTATCCCACTCCAATCCTTCTCACAGACTTGATGAAATATGAGAGTACCGTACATATCCAGAAGCAGTGCTCAATTTTTTACTTTTTCTTGTGGAGAAGTTCCTTAAGATCCACTGCCTGCTTAAGTATAAAGTCACAACAATGTTTTGGTTTCCAGAGATCCCCACTCTGTACCTTGCATGCAGGGTAGCGATGTCCACCCCAATTACCCTGAGGTATCATAATTAGGAGCTGTAAGGTGAGCAGATTCAAAGGAAGGTTTTGTATCACTTTCTCTTTTTCCCTCTGTCGTGCCGGGGCCCGTCAGCACAGCCAGAGGGTCCAGAGCTTGGGATGTATCCTCTCGTTCATGCTGCTTATAATGATTCCTGTCCATGTGGGGGCTCTCTGGTTCAGTAGGTATGCAGGGTATTTTCTCAGTTATTCCATGCTCTTTACAATTAGTTGTGGGTGTTATACACTGGTGACTGATAGTCTCTGTAGTCCTATCAAGCCGTTGTATAAGCTTTTCCAGATCGGCTGCAGACGGTGCTCTATCATATTAAGACTGCAAGAGTGCTTCTACTTTCTGGAATCGTGCGTTCAGATGGCAGAGTATGGCGTTATCCCCCATTACTTCCAAATTTCCAATTCTGTGTGTCACAGATTTTTGAGTGACTGTGCATCCAAGTATTAATAAAGATTTTAAAGTGTTAGTCCTCTGTCGTAAGACAGAGGAGACCCATATTACTGGGGGGGTTGGGGGGGGTGCTCAGCCTAATAATTAGCCGCCGCTGTAGGCCTTGAGATTCTGTTCAGTTGCTCTGGATTCATAAGTACAGCAAGTTTGGTATGCGTTTTGATCCTCAGAGCCCCGCAGATCTAAGGGATATATTTTCGACCATTCCTTTGGTTTGCCTTTCTGAACAAACATCTTGGTTCAAGTGCCATCTTTTAAATTAGCAAAATCTCATACAGAGTTGTTGTTGTCTACCTTCTTTCCCACGGGTGGAAAGTGTATCTGTAGAAGTGTTCCCTACTGCCAGCCACGAGGGTGTGTTTCTTGGGAACGATAATAGATTCTCTGTCCATGAAGATTTTTCTGACAGAGGTCAGAACTTTCAAATTTCTGGCTTTGGGGCTCATTCTCAGTGTATGACAGTATTTGGTGTGATGGTTTCTTTCGTGGACATAATTCCATTGGCTCGGCTCCATCTGAGACCACTGCAGCTATGCAAGCTCAGGCAGTGGAACGGAGACCACTTAGACCTATCTCAGAGGATAACTCTAGATCCCTTATCAAGAGACTCTCTATTTTGGTGGATCTCGGAGGACCATCTGTCTCAGGGCACATGCTTCCTGAGACCTGCCTGGGTGATTGTCTCCACGGACACCAGCCTGTTAGGCTGGGGAGCAGTTTGACGCTCATAAAAGGTCGGGGTCTGTGGACTCGGGAGGAGTTATCTCTGCCCATAAATCATATTAGAGTTGAGAGCAATATTCATTGCCTTGACATCTTGACCTCTATCTTTTGTCTGGTTTATCATATTCCAGTCGGACAACATCTTCTCTACATCAACCGCCGGGAAGGAACTCTGAGTTCCTTAGCTATGAAGAAGGTGACTCGCACTCTGCAGTGGGTGGAAGCTCACGGTTGTCTCTTATCTACCATCCACATTCCAGGGGTGGACAACTGGGAGGCGGTTTTTCTGAGCAGACAGGCTTTTCATCATGGGGAGTGGGCTTTCCCTCTGGAGGTGTTCTCAAAGATAACCCTCAGGTGGGGGGTTCTGGAGTTGGATCTGATGGCGGCTTGTCAAAACGCCAAGCTTCCAAAGTACGGTTCTAGGTCAAGAGATCCTCAGGCCGCTCTGATAGAAGTTCTGGCTGTTACTTGGTTCTCCTCTCTGGCATACCTTTTTTCCTCTGTTTGCTCTCCTTCCACGAGTCATTACTCGTAGCAATCAGAAGAGAGCATCTGTAATCCCTTGGCTCCTGCCTGGCCTCGCAGGATCTGGTTCACGGATCTGGGGGAGATATCATCTCTTCTACCTTGGAGGTTAACTCTGAGGAAAGAACTTCTAATTCAGGGTCCATTCCTCCATCCAAATCTAGAATCTCTGAAGCTGACTTTTTGGAGATTGAACGTCTAGTCCTGTCTAGACGTGGTTTTTCTGAGGTGGTCATTGATACTATGCCTCAGGCTCGTAATCCTGTTACTCACAGGATATACCATAAGGTATGGCGAAAAGCCCTCTGGTGACGCAGGAATAGACAAACAGGCTGCGAACCAGGAGGCCCAGGTTCAGATCCTGACTTGGCTGTGACACTGTCTGTGCCACTGGTATCTGTTGATTCCAAATTTTAATTATTTTGGTTTCTCCCTTCTCTTTCTGCAATTTGAGAATGCGGAAGTCTCTGCATATCACGAAGACCTCATGATTTTAAGAATCTAAAGGTTTCTTCTGGAGTCGACTGAAGATCCCATGGATAAGAAGTTTGGGGTTTTTATAAGTAGATGTACATTCATCAGGGATTACAGTGGCAAATTGTTGCTAGTATTGCTACAGTTGCAGTGGCAGCATCTTATTGGTGCAATGATTTATCTAATCTTATCCTAGAAGAGACTACTATAGAGGAGATCCAAGACAGGATCAAGGCTCTAAAGCTAGCCAATACCTTTATTTGTGATGCCAACATGCAAGCTCTTAGGTTGGGTGCTAAGATTTCTGGTTTTACTGTTTTAGCTCGCAGAGCTCTCTGGTTAAAATCTTGGTCTGCAGATGTTACATCCTAGTCCAAGCTTTTATCTCTGCCTTATAAGGGTAAAACCTTGTTTGAACCAGGTCTGGCAGAAATTATTTCTGACATTACAGGTGGAAAGGGTTCTTTCCTACCTTAGGATACAAATAATAGACCTAAGGGTCACCAGAATTCTAATTTTCATTTCTTTCGTAACTTTAAGAGACAGGTGTCTTCCTCTTCCAAGTCGTATCAATCCAAGTCTTCTTGGAGGTCCAGTCAGCCTTGAAATAGGGGGAAGCAAGCTAAGAAGCCTTCAGTTGATTCTAAATCAACATGAAGAGGCCGCCCCCGATCCTATAGTGGATCAAGTGGGAAGCAGGCTTTCTTTTTTTCAGCAGGCTTGGATACGCAATGTTCCAGATCCTTGGGCCATTGATATAGTATCCCACGGTTACAGAATAGGATTCAAATCTTGTCCTTCCAGGGGCAGGTTCCACCTGTCAAGGTTATCTGAGAATCAGGTAGAGAGGCCTTCTTAAACTGCGTAAAGGACCCATCATCCCTGGGAGTGCTTGTTCCAGCTCCTCTAGAGGAACAGGGTCTAAGATTCTATTCAAATCTAATTGTAGTTCCCAAGAAGGAGGGCACTTTTCGTCCCATTCTGGACTTAGTGTCTCAATCAATTCCTCAGGGTTCCGTCCTTCAAGATGGAGACCATCCATTCTATTCTTCCTTTGGTCCAAAAGGGTCAGTTCATGACGACCATAGATTTGAAGGACACGTATCTTCATGTTCCTATTCACAGAGATCATTACCAGTATCTAAGGTTTGCCTTCCTGGACAAACATTTCCAGTTTGTTGCACCTTCCTTTTGGCCTTGCTACAGCTCCCAGAATTTTTACAAAGGTTCTGGGGACTCTTCCAGCAGTGGTGAGCTCCCAGGGTATTGCTGTGGCACCTTATCTAGATGACATTCTAGTTCAAACGCCATCTTTTCATCTAGCAAGATCTCATACCGAAAGTGAATCTGGGAAAGAGTTCCGTTGTTCCAGATACAAGGGTTTGTTTCTTGGGAACAATCATAGATTCCCTGTCCATTAAGATCTTTCTGACGGACGTCCAGAAAATTCAAGCTTCATGTTTCTTGCCTGTCTCTCCAGTCTGCTATTCATCCATCTGTGGCTCAATGCATGGAGGTTATTGGACTGATGGTTGCCTCCATGGACATCATTTCTTTTGCTCTGTTCCATCTGACACCTCTGCAGTTATGCATGCTCAGTCAATGGAACAGGGACCACTCAGATCTCTCGCAGAAGATCAATTTGGATTCCCTAACAAGAGTCTCACTCTCATGGTGGGTTTCCCAGGACCATCTGTCTCAGGGCACATGCTTCCTGAGGCCTTCCTGGGTGATTGTGACCACGGACGCCAGCCTGTTAGGCTGGGGAGCAGTTTGAGGTTTAAAGACACACAGTCTGTGGACTCCAGAGGAGTCGTCTCTTCCAATAAACATCTTGGAGTTGAGAGTAATTTTCTATGCTTTAATAGCTTGGCCTCAACTAGCTTTGGTCCAATCTATCAGATTTCAGTCGGACAACATCACCTTGGTGGTCTACATCAATCAACAGGGAGAAACTCTGAGTTCCTTGGCAATGAAGTAGGTGTCTCACATTTTCCAGTGGGCGGAGTCTCACGTTTGCCATCTCTATGCCATCTACATACCAGGGGTGGACAACTGGGAGGCGGATTTTCTAAGCAGGCAGACTTTTCATCCTGGAGAGTGGGCTCTCCATCCAGAGGTTTTCACAATAACTCTCAGATGGGGGTTCCGGAGTTGTATCTGATGGCATTTCGTCAAAACGCCAAGCTTCCAAAGTACGGTTCAAGATCAAGAGATTCTCAAGCCGTTCTGGTAGATGATCTAGTGGTTCCTTGGAGCTTTAATCTAGCATACCTGTTTCATCCGTTTGCATTGCTTTCAAGAGTAATTGCTTGCATCAAACAGGAGAGAGCTTATGTGATTCTAATAGCTCCTGCATGTCCTCGCAGGATCTGGTGACGATGTAGTCTCTTCCGCCGTGGAAGTTACCTTTCAGGAAGGACCTTCTACTTCCCTTTCTTCATCCAAATCTGGTTTCTCTGGAGCTGACTGCTTGGAGATTGAACGTCTAAGTTTGGCTAGACATGGGTTCTCTGAGAGAGTCATAGATACTATGCTTCAAGCTTGTAAACCGGTTACTCGCAGAATTTACCATAGGGTATGGTGTAAATGCCTTCATTGGTGTGATTCAAAAGGTTTTTCTTGGAACAAAGTTAGGGTTCCTCGAATTTTGGCTTTTCTTCAGGAGGGCCTGGAGATGGGTTTGTCAGTCAGTACTTTGAAGGGCAAGTTCTGCCAGATGTTCAGTCTTTTGTTCAGGCCTTGGTCAGAATCAGGCCTGTGTTTAAATCTGTTGCTCCGCCTTGGAGTCTTAACCTTGTTCTTACAGTTTTGCAGCAGATTCCGTTTGAGCCAATGCATTTTGTTAGTATTAAACTATCTTGGAAGGTTTTGTTTCTTCTTGCTATTTCTTCTGCTCGCAGAGTTTCCAAACTTTCGGCTCTGCAGTATGATTCCCCTTACCTTATTTTTCATGCTGATAAGGCGGTCCTTCGTACTAAGTTGGGGGTTTTCCCTAAGGTAGTGTCGGATCGCAATATTAATCAGGAAATTGTTGTTCCTCCTTTTTGTCCTAACCCTTCTTCCCAGAAGGAACGTCTTTTGCATAACTTGTATATTGTGCGTGCTCTTAAATTTTACCTTTCAAGCAACTAAAGATTTTCGGCAGACTTCTGCCCTGTTTATTGTTTTCTCTGGTAAGCGTAGGGGTCAGAAGGCCACTTCTACCACTCTTTCTCTCTGGTTGAGAAGTGTTATCTGTTCATCTTATGAGACAGATGGACAGCAGCCCACTAGAGCTGTTTCATCTTCATGGGCTTTAAAAAAACATAATTTATGTAAGAACTTACCTGATAAATTCATTTCTTTCATATTAGCAAGAGTCCATGAGCTAGTGACGTATGGGATATACATTCCTACCAGGAGGGGCAAAGTTTCCCAAACCTCAAAATGCCTACAAATACACCCCTCACCACACCCACAAATCAGTTTAACGAATAGCCAAGAAGTGGGGTGATAAGAAAAAAGTGCGAAAGCATAAAAAATAAGGAATTGGAATAATTGTGCTTTATACAAAAAAATCATAACCACCACAAAAAGGGTGGGCCTCATGGACTCTTGCTAATATGAAAGAAATGAATTTATCAGGTAAGTTCTTACATAAATTATGTTTTCTTTCATGTAATTAGCAAGCGTCCATGAGCTAGTGACGTATGGGATAAAGACTACCCAAGATGTGGATCTTTCCATGCAAGAGTCACTAGAGAGGGAGGGATAAAATAAAGACAGCCAATTCCGCTGAAAAATAATCCACACCCAAAATAAAGTTTAAATTTTATAATGAAAAAAACTGAAAACATAAGCAGAAGATTCAAACTGAAACAGCTGCCTGAAGTACTTTTCTACCAAAAACAGCTTCAGAAGAAGAAAACACATCAAAATGGTAGAATTTAGTAAAAGTATGCAAAGAAGACCAAGTTGCTGCTTTGCAAATCTGATCAACCGAAGCTTCATTCCTAAACGCCCAGGAAGTAGAAACTGACCTAGTAGAATGAGCTGTAATCCTTTGAGGCGGAGTTTTACCCGACTCGACATAAGCATGATGAATTAAAGATTTCAACCAAGATGTCAAAGAAATGGCAGAGGCCTTCTGACCTTTCCTAGAACCGGAAAAGATAACAAATAGACTAGAAGTCTTTCGGAAATTCTTAGTAGCTTCAATATAATATTTCAAAGCTCTAACTACATCCAAAGAATGCAATGATTTCTCCTTAGAATTCTTAGGATTAGGACATAATGAAGGAACCACAATTTCTCTACTAATGTTGTTGGAATTCACAACCTTAGGTAAAAATTCAAAAGAAGTTCTCAACACCGCCTTATCCTGATGAAAAATCAGAAAAGGAGATTCACAAGAAAGAGCAGATAATTCAGAAACTCTTCTGGCAGAAGAGATGGCCAAAAGGAACAAAACTTTCCAAGAAAGTAATTTAATGTCCAATGAATGCATAGGTTCAAAGGAGGAGCTTGAAGAGCCCCCAGAACCAAATTCAAACTCCAAGGAGGAGAAATTGACTTAATGACAGGTTTTATACGAACCAAAGCTTGTACAAAACAATGAATATCAGGAAGATTAGCAATCTTTCTGTGAAAAAGAACAGAAAGAGCAGAGATTTGTCCTTTCAAGGAACTTGCAGACAAACCTTTCTCCAAACCATCCTGAAGAAACTGTAAAATTCTCGGAATTCTAAAAGAATGCCAGGAAAAATGATGAGAAAGACACCAAGAAATATAGGTCTTCCAGACTCTATAATATATCTCCCTAGATACAGATTTACGAACCTGTAACATAGTATTAATCACAGAGTCAGAGAAACCTCTTTGACTAAGAATCAAGCGTTCAATCTCCATACCTTTAAATTTAAGGATTTGAGATCCTGATGGAAAAAAGGACCTTGCGACAGAAGGTCTGGTCTTAACGGAAGAGTCCACGGTTGGCAAGAGGCCATCCGGACAAGATCCGCATACCAAACCTGTGAGGCCATGCTGGAGCTACCAGCAGAACAAACGAGCATTCCTTCAGAATCTTGGAGATCACTCTTGGAAGAAGAACTAGAGGCGGAAAGATATAAGCAGGATGATACTTCCAAGGAAGTGACAATGCATCCACTGCTTCCGCTTGAGGATCCCTGGATCTGGACAGATACCTGGGAAGTTTCTTGTTTAGATGAGAGGCCATCAAATCTATTTCTGGAAGTCCCCACATTTGGACAATCTGAAGAAATACCTCTGGGTGAAGAGACCATTCGCCCGGATGCAACGTTTGGCGACTGAGATAATCCGCTTCCCAATTGTCTATACCTGGGATATGAACTGCAGAAACTAGACAGGAGCTGCATTCCGCCCAAACCAGAATTCGAGATACTTCTTTCATAGCCAGAGGGCTGTGAGTCCCTCCTTGATGATTGATGTATGCCACAGATGTGACATTGTCTGTCTGAAAACAAATGAACGATTCTCTCTTTAGAAGAGGCCAAGACTGAAGAGCTCTGAAAATTGCACGGAGTTCCAAAATATTGATCGGTAATCTCACCTCCTGAGATTCCCAAACCCCTTGTGCCATCAGAGACCCCCACACAGCTCCCCAACCTATAAGACTTGCATCTGTTGAGATTACAGTCCAGGTCGGAAGAACAAAAGAAGCCCCCTGAACTAAACGATGGTGATCTGTCCACCACGTCAGAGAGTGTCGTACAATCGGTTTTAAAGATATTAATTGAGATATCTTTGTGTAATCCATGCACCACTGGTTCAACATACAGAGCTGAAGAGGTCGCATGTGAAAACGAGCAAAGGGGATCGCGTCCGATGCAGCAGTCATAAGACCTAGAATTTCCATGCATAAGGCTACCGAAGGGAATGATTGTGACTGAAGGTTTCGACAAGCTGATATCAATTTTAGACGTCTCTTGTCTGTCAAAGATAGAGTCATGGACACTGAATCTATCTGGAAACCCAAAAAGGTTACCCTTGTCTGAGGAATCAATGAACTTTTTAGTAAATTGATCCTCCAACCATGATCTTGAAGAAACAACACAAGTCGATTCGTATGAGATTCTGCTAAATGTGAAGACTGAGCAAGTACCAAGATATCGTCCAAATAAGGAAATACCACAATACCCTGTTCTCTGATTACAGACAGAAGGGCACCTAGAACCTTTGTAAAAATTCTTGGAGCTGTTGCTAGGCCAAACGGCAGAGCCACAAACTGGTAATGCTTGTCTAGGAACGAGAATCTCAGAAACTGATAGTGATCTGGATTAATCGGAATATGCAGATATGCATCCTGTAAATCTATTGTAGACATACAATGCCCTTGCTGAACAAAAGGCAGGATAGTCCTTACAGTTACCATTTTGAATGTTGGTATCCTTACATAACGATTCAATATTTTTAGATCCAGAACTGGTCTGAAGGAATTCTCCTTCTTTGGTACAATGAAGAGATTTGAATAAAACCCCAGCCCCTGGTCCAGAACTGGAACTGGCATAATTACTCCAGCCAACTCTAGATCTGAAACACATTTCAGAAATGCTTGAGCCTTCGCTGGATTTACTGGGACACGGGAAAGAAAAAATCTCTTTGCAGGAGGCCTTATCTTGAAGCCAATTCTGTACCCTTCTGAAACAATATTCTGAATCCAAAGATTGTGAACGGAATTGATCCAAATTCCTTTGAAAAAACGTAATCTGCCCCCTACCAGCTGAGCTGGAATGAGGGCCGCACCTTCATGTGGACTTAGGAGCTGGCTTTGATTTTCTAAAAGGCTTGGATTTATTCCAGACTGGAGATGGTTTCCAAACTGATACCGCTCCTGAGGATGAAGGATCAGGCTTTTGTTCCTTGTTGTGACGAAAGGAACGAAAACGATTATTAGACCTAAATTTACCTTTAGATTTTTTATCCTGTGGTAAAAAAGTTCCTTTCCCTCCAGTAACAGTTGAGATAATAGAATCCAACTGAGAACCAAATAATTTATTACCCTGGAAAGAAAGGGAAAGCAGAGTAGACTTAGAAGACATATCAGCATTCCAAGTTTTAAGCCATAAAGCTCTTCTAGCTAAAATAGCTAGAGAAATATACCTGACATCAACTCTAATGATATCAAAGATGGCATCACAAATAAAATTATTAGCATGTTGAAGAAGAATAATAATGCTATGAGAATTATGATCTGTTACTTGTTGCGCTAAAGCTTCCAACCAAAAAGTTGAAGCTGCAGCAACATCCGCCAAAGATATAGCAGGTCTAAGAAGATTACCTGAACACAAGTAAGCTTTTCTTAGAAAGGATTCAATTTTCCTATCTAAAGGATCCTTAAAGGAAGTACCATCTGCCGTAGGAATGGTAGTACGCTTAGCAAGAGTAGAGACAGCCCCATCAACCTTAGGGATTTTGTCCCAAAATTCTAATCTGTCAGATGGCACAGGATATAATTGCTTAAAACGTTTAGAAGGAGTAAATGAATTACCCAAATTATTCCATTCCCTGGAAATTACTTCAGAAATAGCACCAGGAACAGGAAAAACTTCTGGAATAACTACAGGAGATTTAAAAACCTTATCTAAACGTTTAGATTTAGTATCAAGAGGACCAGAATCCTCAATTTCTAATGCAATTAGGACTTCTTTAAGTAAAGAACAAATAAATTCAATTTTAAATAAATATGAAGATTTATCAGTATCAACCTCTGAGACAGAATCCTCTGAACCAGAAGAGCCATTATCAGAATCAGAATGATGATGTTCATTTAAAAATTCATCTGAAAAATGAGAAGTTTTAAAAGACTTTTTACGTTTACTAGAAGGAGGAATAACAGACATAGCCTTCTTAATGGATTTAGAAACAAAATCTCTTATGTTATCAGGAACGCTCTGAGTATTAGATGTTGATGGAACAGCAACAGGTAATGTAACTTTACTAAAGGAAATATTATCTGCATTAACAAGTTTGTCATGACATTCAATACAAACAACAGCTGGAGGAACAGCTACCAAAAGTTTACAGCAGATACACTTAGCTTTGGTAGCTCCAGCACCAGGCAGCGATTTTCCAGAAGTATCTTCTGACTCAGCTTCAACATGGGACATCTTGCAATATGTAATAGAAAAAACAACATATAAAGCAAAATTGATCAAATTCCTTAATGACAGTTTCAGGAATGGGAAAAAATGCCAGTGAACAAGCTTCTAGCAACCAGAAGCAATAAAAAATGAGACTTAAATAATGTGGAGACAAAAGTGACACCCATATTTTTTTAGCGCCAAAAAGACGCCCACATTATTTGGCGCCTAAATGCTTTTGGCGCCAAAATGACGCCACATCCGGAACGCCGACATTTTTGGCGCAAAAGAACGTCAAAAATGACGCAACTTCCGGCGACACGTATGACGCCAGAAAAAAAATTTTGCGCCAAAAAAGTCAGCGCCAAGAATGACGCAATAAAATGAAGCATTTTCAGCCCCCGCGAGCCTAACAGCCCACAGGGAAAAGTCAAATTTTAAGGTAAGAAAAAAATTGTTTTATTCAAATGCATTATCCCAAATATGAAACTGACTGTCTGAAAATAAGGAATGTTGAACATCCTGAGTCAAGGCAAATAAATGTTTGAATACATATATTTAGAACTTTATAAAAAAGTGCCCAACCATAGCTTAGAGTGTCACAGAAAATAAGACTTATTTACCCCAGGACACTCATCTACATGTTGTAGAAAGCCAAACCAGTACTGAAACGAAAATCAGCAGAGGTAATGGTATATATATAAGAGTATATCGTCGATCTGAAAAGGGAGGTAAGAGATGAATCTCTATGACCGATAACAGAGAACCTATGAAATAGACCCCGTAGAAGGAGATCATTGAATTCAAATAGGCAATACTCTCCTCACATCCCTCTGACATTCACTGCACACTGAGAGGAAAACCGGGCTCCAACCTGCTGCGGAGCGCATATCAACGTAGAATCTAGCACAAACTTACTTCACCACCTCCATAGGAGGCAAAGTTTGTAAAACTGATTTGTGGGTGTGGTGAGGGGTGTATTTGTAGGCATTTTGAGGTTTGGGAAACTTTGCCCCTCCTGGTAGGAATGTATATCCCATACGTCACTAGCTCATGGACTCTTGCTAATTACATGAAAGAAATGAAGCTTCTGTGGCGCAAATCTGTAAGGCGGCCACTTGGTCCTCTATTCATACTTTTTCCAAATTCTACAAATTTGATACTTTTGCCTCAGCTGAAGCTTCTTTTGGGAGAAAGGTTCTTTAATCTTGTTCTCCCTCCCTATTCATTCTGTGTCCTCTAGCTTGGGTATTGGTTCCCACTAGTAATTAGAATGTTTTGTGGACTCTCCATGCCATAGGAAAGAAAACAAAATTTATACTTACCTGATAAATTTATTTATTTCTGGGCATGGAGAGTCCACGACCCACCCTTTTTCAAATTAAGGCGGCAGATTTTTTTATCTAGTCCTCAGGCACCTCTATACCCTTGTGTTATCTTCTTTGTCCGTTTCCCTTCGGCCGAATGACTGGGGGTTATGGGTAAGGGAAGTGATACTTAACAGCTCTGCTGGGGTGCTCTTTGCCGCCTCCTGCTGGCCAGGAGTGAATATCCCACTAGTAATTAGAATGTTTCGTGGACTCTCCATGCCCGGAAAGAAAGAAATTTATCAGGTAAGTATAAATTTTGTTTTGTGTGTCCCTTTAGAGCAGGTGAAATAAATAGTAAAAGTACATTACAAAGTGTGTGTTTTAACTATAATTATATAGGGCAGTGCTTTCCAAACTGTGTGTCGTGAGACATTAATGTGTCTGCGGCAGTGTGTAGGTCCCTGCTTCAGCACAAATTTTTTTTTAATTGAAAATTATTTTTACATTTTTTTTGGTTTCCGACTTTCTGCATGCCTGCTACGCATATCACGTGGTTGACATATGATTGATACCTAGTGGGTCACAGATCATCTTAATCTATTGGCCCAGCTTAGCGGGAACTGAAACTATTCCCATTGGCGGCACATTGGCTCTACTGTTACTTGTAAATAT